>NW_026609503.1:0-30428 GCF_029499605.1 Hyla sarda | reverse complement strand
GTGTAGTGTTAGTATAATGTAATGTAGTGTTATACAGGTGTAGTGTAGTGTTATACAGGTGTAGTGTAGTGTTATACAGGTGTAGTGTAGTGTTAGTATAATGTAATGTAGTGTTATACAGGTGTAGTGTAGTGTTAGTATAATGTAATGTAGTGTTATACAGGTGTAGTGTAATGTTATACAGGTGTAGTGTAATGTTATACAGGTGTAGTGTAGTGTTTATACAGGTGTAATGTAGTGTTATACAGGTGTAGTGTAATGTTATACAGGTGTAGTGTAGTGTTAGTATAATGTAATGTAATGTTATACAGGTGTAGTGTAGTGTTATACAGGTGTAGTGTAATGTTATACACGTGTAGTGTAGTGTTATACAGGTGTAGTGTAATGTTATACAGGTGTAGTGTAATGTTATACAGGTGTAGTGTAGTGTTATACAGGTGTAGTGTAATGTTATACAGGTGTAGTGTAGTGTTATACAGGTGTAATGTAGTGTTATACAGATGTAGTGTAGTGTTAGTATAATGTAGTGTTATACAGGTGTAGTGTAGTGTTAGTATAATGTAATGTAATGTAATGTAATACAGGTGTAGTGTAGTGTTATACAGGTGTAGTGTAGTGTTAGTATAATGTAATGTAATGTTACACAGGTGTAGTGTAGTGTTATACAGGTGTAGTGTAGTGTAGTGTAGTGTTATACAGGTGTAGTGTAGTGTTATACAGGTGTAGTGTAGTGTTAGTATAATGTAATGTAATGTTATACAGGTGTAGTGTAGTGTTAGTATAATGTAATGTAATGTTATACAGGTGTAGTGTAGTGTTATACAGGTGTAGTGTAGTGTTATACAGGTGTAGTTAAGTGTTATACAGGTGTAGTGTAGTGTTATACAGGTGTAGTGTAGTGTTATACAGGTGTAGTGTTATACAGGTGTAGTGTAGTGTTATACAGGTGTAGTGTTATACAGGTGTAGTGTAGTGTTATACAGGTGTAGTGTTATACAGGTGTAGTGTAGTGTTATACAGGTGTAGTGTAGTGTTATACAGGTGTAGTGTAGTGTTATACAGGTGTAGTGTTATACAGGTGTAGTGTAATGTTATACAGGTGTAGTGTAGTGTTATACAGGTGTAGTGTAGTGTTATACAGGTGTAGTGTAGTGTTATACAGGTGTAGTGTAATGTTATACAGGTGTAGTGTAATGTTATACAGGTGTAGTGTAGTGTTATACAGGTGTAGTGTAGTGTTATACAGGTGTAGTGTTATACAGGTGTAGTGTAGTGTTATACAGGTGTAGGTGTAGTGTTATACAGGTGTAGTGTAAGTGTTATACAGGTGTAGTGTAATGTTATACAGGTGTAGTGTAATGTTATACAGGGTGTAGTGTAATGTTATACAGGTGTAGTGTTATACAGGTGTAATGTAGTGTTATACAGGTGTAGTGTAGTGTTATACAGGTGTAGTGTAGTGTTATACAGGTGTAGTGTAGTGTTATACAGGTGTAGTGTTATACAGGTGTAGTGTAGTGTTATACAGGTGTAGTGTAGTGTTATACAGGTGTAGTGTAATGTTATACAGGTGTAGTGTAATGTTATACAGGTGTAGTGTAATGTTACACAGGTGTAGTGTAGTGTTATAAAGGTGTAGTGTAGTGTTAGTATAATGTAATGTAATGTTATACAGGTGTAGTGTAGTGTTAGTATAATGTAATGTAGTGTTATACAGGTGTAGTGTAGTGTTAGTATAATGTAATGCTAGTGTTATACAGGTGTAGTGTAGTGTTATACAGGTGTAGTGTAGTGTTATACAGGTGTAGTGTAGTGTTATACAGGTGTAGTGTAGTGTTAAACAGGTGTAGTGTAATGTTAGTATAATGTAATGTAGTGTTTATACAGGTGTAGTGTAGTGTTACTATAATGTAATGTAGTGTTATACAGCTGTAGTGTAGTGTTTTAGTATAATGTAATGTAGTGTTATACAGGTGTAGTGTAGTGTTAGTATAATGTAATGTAGTGTTATACAGGTGTAGTGTAATGTTATACAGGTGTAGTGTAGTGTTATACAGGTGTAGTGTTATACAGGTGTAGTGTAGTGTTATACAGGTGTAGTGTAGTGTTATACAGGTGTAGTGTAGTGTTATACAGGTGTGTAGTGTTTTACAGGTGTAGTGTAGTGTTATACAGGTGTAGTGTAATGTAATACAGGTGTAGTGTAGTGTTAGTATAATGTAATGTAATGTTATACAGGTGTAGTGTAGTGTTATACAGGTGCAGTGTAGTGTTATACAGGTGTAGTGTAGTGTTATACAGGTGTAGTGTAGTGTTATACAGGTGTAGTGTAGTGTTACACAGGTGTAGTGTAGTGTTAGTATAATGTAATGTAGTGTTATACAGGTGTAGTGTAGTGTTATACAGGTGTAGTGTAGTGTTATACAGGTGTAGTGTAATGTTATACAGGTGTAGTGTAGTGTTATACAGGTGTAGTGTAGTGTTATACAGGTGTAGTGTAGTGTTATACAGGTGTAGTGTAGTGTTACACAGGTGTAGTGTAGTGTTAGTATAATGTAATGTAATGTTATACAGGTGTAGTGTAGTGTTAGTATAATGTAATGTAGTGTTATACAGGTGTAGTGTAGTGTTAGTATAGTGTAATGTAGTGTTAGTATAATGTAGTGTAGTGTTATACAGGTATAGTGTAGTGTTAGTATAATGTAATGTAGTGTTATACAGGTGTAGTTGTAGTGTTAGTATAGTGTAATGTAGTGTTAGTATAATGTAGTGTAGTGTTACACAGGTGTAGTGTAGTGTTAGTATAATGTAATGTAATGTTATACAGGTGTAGTGTAGTGTTATACAGGTGTAGTGTAGTGTTATACAGGTGTAGTGTAGTGTTATACAGGTGTAGTGTAGTGTTACACAGGTATAGTGTAGTGTTAGTATAATGTAATGTAGTGTTATACAGGTGTAGTGTAGTGTTAGTATAATGTAATGTAATGTTATACAGGTGTAGTGTAGTGTTATACAGGTGTAGTGTAGTGTTATACAGGTGTAGTGTAGTGTTATACAAGTGTAGTGTTAGTATAATGTAATGTAATGTTATACAGGTGTAGTGTAATGTTTATACAGGTGTAGTGTAATGTTATACAGGTGTAGTGTAATGTTATACAGGTGTAGTGTAGTGTTATACAGGTGTAGTGTAGCTGTTATACAGGTGTAGTGTAGTGTTATACAGGTGTAGTGTAGTGTTATACAGGTGTAGTGTAGTGTTATACAGGTGTAGTGTAGTGTTATACAGGTGTAGTGTAGTGTTAGTATAATGTAATGTAATGTTATACAGGTGTAGTGTAGTGTTAGTATAATGTAATGTAATGTTATACAGGTGTAGTGTAGTGTTAGTATAATATAATGTAGTGTTATACAGGTGTAGTGTAGTGTTATACAGGTGTAGTGTAGTGTTATACAGGTGTAGTGTAGTGTTACACAGGTATAGTGTAGTGTTAGTATAATGTAATGTAGTGTTATACAGGTGTAGTGTAGTGTTAGTATAGTGTAATGTAGTGTTAGTATAATGTAATGTAGTGTTAGTATAATGTAATGTAGTGTTATACAGGTATAGTGTAGTGTTATACATGTGTAGTGTAGTGTTAGTATAATGTAATGTAGTGTTATACAGGTGTAGTGTAGTGTTAGTATAGTGTAATGTAGTGTTAGTATAATGTAATGTAGTGTTATACAGGTATAGTGTAGTGTTAGTATAATGTAATGTAGTGTTATACAGGTGTAGTGTAGTGTTATACAGGTGTAGTGTAGTGTTAGTATAATGTAATGTAGTGTTATACAGGTGTAGTGTAGTGTTAGTATAGTGTAATGTAGTGTTAGTATAATGTAATGTAGTGTTATACAGGTGTAGTGTAGTGTTAGTATAATGTAATGTAGTGTTATACAGGTATAGTGTAGTGTTAGTATAATGTAATGTAATGTTACACAGGTGTAGTGTAGTGTTAGTATAATGTAATGTAATGTTACACAAGTGTAGTGTTAGTATAATGTAATGTAATGTTACACAGGTGTAGTGTAGTGTTATACAGGTGTAGTGTAGTGTTATACAGGTGTAGTGTAGTGTTATACAGGTGTAGTGTAGTGTTAGTATAATGTAATGTAGTGTTATACAGGTGTAGTGTAGTGTTAGTATAGTGTAATGTAGTGTTATACAGGTGTAGTGTAGTGTTATACAGGTGTAGTGTAGTGTTATACAGGTGTAGTGTAGTGTTAGTATAATGTAGTGTAGTGTTACACAGGTATAGTGTAGTGTTAGTATAATGTAATGTAGTGTTATACAGGTGTAGTGTAGTGTTAGTATAATGTAATGTAGTGTTATACAGGTGTAGTGTAGTGTTATACAGGGGTAGTGTAGTGTAGTGTTATACAGGTGTAGTGTAGTGTTAGTATAATGTAATGTAGTGTTATACAGGTGTAGTGTAGTGTTAGTATAATGTAATGTAGTGTTATACAGGTGTAGTGTAATGTTATACAGGTGTAGTGTAATGTTATACAGGTGTAGTGTAGTGTTATACAGGTGTAGTGTAATGTTATACAGGTGTAGTGTAGTGTTATACAGGTGTAGTGTAGTGTTATACAGGTGTAGTGTAGTGTTACACAGGTGTAGTGTAGTGTTAGTATAATGTAATGTAATGTTATACAGGTGTAGTGTAGTGTTATACAGGTGTAGTGTAGTGTTACACAGGTGTAGTGTAGTGTTATACAGGTGTAGTGTAGTGTTAGTATAATGTAATGTAGTGTTATACAGGTGTAGTGTAGTGTTAGTATAATGTAATGTAGTGTTAGTATAATGTAATGTAGTGTTATACAGGTGTAGTGTAGTGTTAGTATAATGTAATGTAATGTTATACAGGTGTAGTGTAGTGTTATACAGGTGTAGTGTAGTGTTAGTATAATGTAATGTAGTGTTACACAGGTGTAGTGTAGTGTTATACAGGTGTAGTGTAGTGTTAGTATAATGTAATGTAGTGTTATACAGGTGTAGTGTAGTGTTAGTATAATGTAATGTAGTGTTATACAGGTGTAGTGTAATGTTATACAGGTGTAGTGTAGTGTTATACAGGTGTAGTGTAGTGTTATACAGGTGTAGTGTTATACAGGTGTAGTGTAGTGTTATACAGGTGTAGTGTAGTGTTAGTATAATGTAATGTAGTGTTATACAGGTGTAGTGTAATGTTATACAGGTGTAGTGTAATGTTATACAGGTGTAGTGTAGTGTTATACAGGTGTAGTGTAGTGTTATACAGGTGTAGTGTAGTGTTATACAGGTGTAGTGTAGTGTTATACAGGTGTAGTGTAGTGTTAGTATAATGTAATGTAGTGTTATACAGGTGTAGTGTAGTGTTAGTATAATGTAATGTAGTGTTATACAGGTGTAGTGTAGTGTTATACAGGTGTAGTGTAGTGTTACACGGGTGTAGTGTAGTGTTAGTATAATGTAATGTAGTGTTACACAGGTGTAGTGTAGTGTTATACAGGTGTAGTGTAGTGTTATACAGGTGTAGTGTAGTGTTATACAGGTGTAGTGTAGTGTTATACAGGTGTAGTGTAGTGTTATACAGGTGTAGTGTAATGTTATACAGGTGTAGTGTAGTGTTATACAGGTGTAGTGTAGTGTTATACAGGTGTAGTGTAGTGTTATACAGGTGTAGTGTAGTGTTATACAGGTGTAGTGTAGTGTTAGTATAATGTAATGTAATGTTATACAGGTGTAGTGTAGTGTTAGTATAATGTAATGTAATGTAATACAGGTGTAGTGTAGTGTTATACAGGTGTAGTGTAGTGTTAGTATAATGTAATGTAATGTTATACAGGTGTAGTGTAGTGTTAGTATAATGTAATGTAATGTTATACAGGTGTAGTGTAGTGTTATACAGGTGTAGTGTAGTGTTATACAGGTGTAGTGTAGTGTAGTATTACACAGATGTAGTTTAAGGTTTAGCTACACAAAACATATAGGGATAATCTACTAAAGGATAAAAGGTAGGTGACCCCTATATGTGCTGTATACATCTTATATCCTTCAGTATATGACCCCTATATGTGCTGTATACATCTTATATCCTTCAGTATATGACCCCTATATGTGCTGTATACATCTTATATCCTTCAGTATATGACCCCTATATGTGCTGTATACATCTTATATCCTTCAGTATATGATCCTATATGTGCTGTATACATCTTCTATCCTTCAGTATATGACCCTATATGTGCTGTATACATCTTATATCCTTCAGTATATGACCCTATATGTGCTGTATACATCTTATATCCTTCAGTATATGATCCTATATGTGCTGTATACATCTCTTATATCCTTCAGTATATGACCCCTATATGTGCTGTATACATCTTATATCCTTCAGTATATGACCCCTATATGTGCTGTATACATCTTATATCCTTCAGTATATGATCCTATATGTGCTGTATACATCTTATATCCTTCAGTATATGATCCTATATGTGCTGTATACATCTTATATCCTTCAGTATATGACCCCTATATGTGCTGTATACATCTTATATCCTTCAGTATATGATCCTATATGTGCTGTATACATCTTATATCCTTCAGTATATGATCCTATATGTGCTGTATACATCTTATATCCTTCAGTATATGACCCTATATGTGCTGTATACATCTTATATCCTTCAGTATATGATCCTATATGTGCTGTATACATCTTATATCCTTCAGTATATGACCCCTATATGTGCTGTATACATCTTCTATCCTTCAGTATATGACCCCTATATGTGCTGTATACATCTTATATCCTTCAGTATATGACCCTATATGTGCTGTATACATCTTATATCCTTCAGTATATGATCCTATATGTGCTGTATACATCTTATATCCTTCAGTATATGACCCCTATATGTGCTGTATACATCTTATATCCTTCAGTATATGACCCTATATGTGCTGTATACATCTTATATCCTTCAGTATATGATCCTATATGTGCTGTATACATCTCTTATATCCTTCAGTATATGACCCCTATATGTGCTGTATACATCTTATATCCTTCAGTATATGACCCCTATATGTGCTGTATACATCTTCTATCCTTCAGTATATGACCCTATATGTGCTGTATACATCTTATATCCTTCAGTATATGACCCCTATATGTGCTGTATACATCTTCTATCCTTCAGTATATGACCCCTATATGTGCTGTATACATCTTATATCCTTCAGTATATGACCCTATATGTGCTGTATACATCTTATATCCTTCAGTATATGACCCCTATATGTGCTGTATACATCTTATATCCTTCAGTATATGACCCCTATATGTGCTGTATACATCTTCTATCCTTCAGTATATGACCCCTATATGTGCTGTATACATCTTATATCCTTCAGTATATGACCCCTATATGTGCTGTATACATCTTATATCCTTCAGTATATGACCCCTATATGTGCTGTATACATCTTCTATCCTTCAGTATATGACCCCTATATGTGCTGTATACATCTTATATCCTTCAGTATATGACCCTATATGTGCTGTATACATCTTATATCCTTCAGTATATGACCCCTATATGTGCTGTATACATCTTATATCCTTCAGTATATGACCCCTATATGTGCTGTATACATCTTCTATCCTTCAGTATATGACCCCTATATGTGCTGTATACATCTTATATCCTTCAGTATATGACCCCTATATGTGCTGTATACATCTTCTATCCTTCAGTATATGACCCCTATATGTGCTGTATACATCTTATATCCTTCAGTATATGACCCCTATATGTGCTGTATACATCTTATATCCTTCAGTATATGACCCTATATGTGCTGTATACATCTTATATCCTTCAGTATATGACCCTATATGTGCTGTATACATCTTATATCCTTCAGTATATGACCCCTATATGTGCTGTATACATCTTCTATCCTTCAGTATATGATCCTATATGTGCTGTATACATCTTCTATCCTTCAGTATATGACCCCTATATGTGCTGTATACATCTTCTATCCTTCAGTATATGACCCTATATGTGCTGTATACATCTTATATCCTTCAGTATATGACCCCTATATGTGCTGTATACATCTTCTATCCTTCAGTATATGACCCCTATATGTGCTGTATACATCTTCTATCCTTCAGTATATGACCCTATATGTGCTGTATACATCTTATATCCTTCAGTATATGATCCCTATATGTGCTGTATACATCTTATATCCTTCAGTATATGACCCCTATATGTGCTGTATACATCTTCTATCCTTCAGTATATGATCCTATATGTGCTGTATACATCTTATATCCTTCAGTATATGACCCCTATATGTGCTGTATACATCTTCTATCCTTCAGTATATGACCCCTATATGTGCTGTATACATCTTATATCCTTCAGTATATGACCCCTATATGTGCTGTATACATCTTATATCCTTCAGTATATGACCCCTATATGTGCTGTATACATCTCTTATATCCTTCAGTATATGATCCTATATGTGCTGTATACATCTTATATCCTTCAGTATATGACCCCTATATGTGCTGTATACATCTCTTATATCCTTCAGTATATGACCCCTATATGTGCTGTATACATCTCTTATATCCTTCAGTATATGACCCCTATATGTGCTGTATACATCTCTTATATCCTTCAGTATATGACCCCTATATGTGCTGTATACATCTTATATCCTTCAGTATATGATCCTATATGTGCTGTATACATCTTCTATCCTTCAGTATATGACCCCTATATGTGCTGTATACATCTTATATCCTTCAGTATATGATCCTATATGTGCTGTATACATCTTCTATCCTTCAGTATATGATCCTATATGTGCTGTATACATCTTATATCCTTCAGTATATGATCCTATATGTGCTGTATACATCTTCTATCCTTCAGTATATGACCCCTATATGTGCTGTATACATCTTATATCCTTCAGTATATGATCCTATATGTGCTGTATACATCTTATATCCTTCAGTATATGATCCTATATGTGCTGTATACATCTTATATCCTTCAGTATATGATCCTATATGTGCTGTATACATCTTATATCCTTCAGTATATGACCCTATATGTGCTGTATACATCTTCTATCCTTCAGTATATGATCCTATATGTGCTGTATACATCTTATATCCTTCAGTATATGATCCTATATGTGCTGTATACATCTTATATCCTTCAGTATATGACCCCTATATGTGCTGTATACATCTTATATCCTTCAGTATATGACCCCTATATGTGCTGTATACATCTTATATCCTTCAGTATATGATCCTATATGTGCTGTATACATCTTATATCCTTCAGTATATGATCCTATATGTGCTGTATACATCTTCTATCCTTCAGTATATGACCCCTATATGTGCTGTATACATCTTATATCCTTCAGTATATGACCCCTATATGTGCTGTATACATCTTATATCCTTCAGTATATGACCCCTATATGTGCTGTATACATCTTATATCCTTCAGTATATGACCCCTATATGTGCTGTATACATCTTCTATCCTTCAGTATATGATCCTATATGTGCTGTATACATCTTATATCCTTCAGTATATGACCCCTATATGTGCTGTATACATCTTATATCCTTCAGTATATGACCCCTATATGTGCTGTATACATCTTATATCCTTCAGTATATGACCCCTATATGTGCTGTATACATCTTATATCCTTCAGTATATGATCCTATATGTGATGTATACATCTTCTATCCTTCAGTATATGACCCCTATATGTGCTGTATACATCTTATATCCTTCAGTATATGATCCTATATGTGCTGTATACATCTTATATCCTTCAGTATATGATCCTATATGTGCTGTATACATCTTATATCCTTCAGTATATGATCCCTATATGTGCTGTATACATCTTATATCCTTCAGTATATGACCCCTATATGTGCTGTATACATCTTATATCCTTCAGTATATGACCCCTATATGTGCTGTATACATCTTATATCCTTCAGTATATGATCCTATATGTGCTGTATACATCTTCTATCCTTCAGTATATGATCCCTATATGTGCTGTATACATCTTATATCCTTCAGTATATGATCCTATATGTGCTGTATACATCTTCTATCCTTCAGTATATGATCCTATATGTGCTGTATACATCTTATATCCTTCAGTATATGACCCCTATATGTGCTGTATACATCTTATATCCTTCAGTATATGATCCTATATGTGCTGTATACATCTTCTATCCTTCAGTATATGACCCTATATGTGCTGTATACATCTTCTATCCTTCAGTATATGATCCTATATGTGCTGTATACATCTTCTATCCTTCAGTATATGATCCTATATGTGCTGTATACATCTTCTATCCTTCAGTATATGACCCCTATATGTGCTGTATACATCTTATATCCTTCAGTATATGATCCTATATGTGCTGTATACATCTTATATCCTTCAGTATATGACCCTATATGTGCTGTATACATCTCTTATATCCTTCAGTATATGACCCTATATGTGCTGTATACATCTTATATCCTTCAGTATATGATCCTATATGTGCTGTATACATCTTCTATCCTTCAGTATATGATCCTATATGTGCTGTATACATCTTCTATCCTTCAGTATATGACCCCTATATGTGCTGTATACATCTTATATCCTTCAGTATATGACCCCTATATGTGCTGTATACATCTTATATCCTTCAGTATATGACCCTATATGTGCTGTATACATCTTATATCCTTCAGTATATGATCCTATATGTGCTGTATACATCTTATATCCTTCAGTATATGACCCCTATATGTGCTGTATACATCTTATATCCTTCAGTATATGACCCTATATGTGCTGTATACATCTTCTATCCTTCAGTATATGATCCTATATGTGCTGTATACATCTTATATCCTTCAGTATATGATCCTATATGTGCTGTATACATCTTCTATCCTTCAGTATATGACCCTATATGTGCTGTATACATCTTCTATCCTTCAGTATATGACCCTATATGTGCTGAATACATCTTATATCCTTCAGTATATGACCCTATATGTGCTGTATACATCTTCTATCCTTCAGTATATGACCCCTATATGTGCTGTATACATCTTCTATCCTTCAGTATATGACCCTATATGTGCTGTATACATCTTCTATCCTTCAGTATATGATCTCTATATGTGCTGTATACATCTTATATCCTTCAGTATATGACCCCTATATGTGCTGTATACATCTTATATCCTTCAGTATATGACCCCTATATGTGCTGTATACATCTTATATCCTTCAGTATATGATCCTATATGTGCTGTATACATCTTATATCCTTCAGTATATGACCCTATATGTGCTGTATACATCTTATATCCTTCAGTATATGACCCCTATATGTGCTGTATACATCTTATATCCTTCAGTATATGACCCCTATATGTGCTGTATACATCTTATATCCTTCAGTATATGACCCTATATGTGCTGTATACATCTTATATCCTTCAGTATATGACCCCTATATGTGCTGTATACATCTTATACCCTTCAGTATATGACCCCTATATGTGCTGTATACATCTCTTATATCCTTCAGTATATGACCCTATATGTGCTGTATACATCTTATATCCTTCAGTATATGATCCTATATGTGCTGTATACATCTTATATCCTTCAGTATATGACCCTATATGTGCTGTATACATCTTATATCCTTCAGTATATGACCCTATATGTGCTGTATACATCTTATATCCTTCAGTATATGACCCCTATATGTGCTGTATACATCTTATATCCTTCAGTATATGACCCCTATATGTGCTGTATACATCTTATATCCTTCAGTATATGACCCTATATGTGCTGTATACATCTTATATCCTTCAGTATATGACCCCTATATGTGCTGTATACATCTTCTATCCTTCAGTATATGATCCTATATGTGCTGTATACATCTTCTATCCTTCAGTATATGACCCTATATGTGCTGTATACATCTTATATCCTTCAGTATATGATCCTATATGTGCTGTATACATCTTCTATCCTTCAGTATATGACCCCTATATGTGCTGTATACATCTTATATCCTTCAGTATATGATCCTATATGTGCTGTATACATCTTCTATCCTTCAGTATATGACCCTATATGTGCTGTATACATCTTATATCCTTCAGTATATGACCCCTATATGTGCTGTATACATCTTATATCCTTCAGTATATGATCCTATATGTGCTGTATACATCTTCTATCCTTCAGTATATGATCCTATATGTGCTGTATACATCTTATATCCTTCCGTATATGACCCCTATATGTGCTGTATACATCTTATATCCTTCAGTATATGACCCCTATATGTGCTGTATACATCTTCTATCCTTCAGTATATGACCCCTATATGTGCTGTATACATCTTCTATCCTTCAGTATATGATCCTATGTGCTGTATACATCTTCTATCCTTCAGTATATGACCCCTATATGTGCTGTATACATCTTATATCCTTCAGTATATGACCCCTATATGTGCTGTATACATCTTCTATCCTTCAGTATATGACCCCTATACGTGCTGTATACATCTTCTATCCTTCAGTATATGATCCTATATGTGCTGTATACATCTTATATCCTTCAGTATATGACCCCTATATGTGCTGTATACATCTTATATCCTTCAGTATATGATCCTATATGTGCTGTATACATCTTCTATCCTTCAGTATATGACCCTATATGTGCTGTATACATCTTATATCCTTCAGTATATGATCCTATATGTGCTGTATACATCTTCTATCCTTCAGTATATGACCCTATATGTGCTGTATACATCTTCTATCCTTCAGTATATGATCCTATATGTGCTGTATACATCTTCTATCCTTCAGTATATGATCCTATATGTGCTGTATACATCTTCTATCCTTCAGTATATGATCCTATATGTGCTGTATACATCTTATATCCTTCAGTATATGACCCCTATATGTGCTGTATACATCTTCTATCCTTCAGTATATGATCCTATATGTGCTGTATACATCTTATATCCTTCAGTATATGACCCCTATATGTGCTGTATACATCTTCTATCCTTCAGTATATGACCCCTATATGTGCTGTATACTTCTTATATCCTTCAGTATATGACCCCTATATGTGCTGTATACATCTTATATCCTTCAGTATATGACCCCTATATGTGCTGTATACATCTTCTATCCTTCAGTATATGACCCCTATACGTGCTGTATACATCTTCTATCCTTCAGTATATGATCCTATATGTGCTGTATACATCTTATATCCTTCAGTATATGACCCCTATATGTGCTGTATACATCTTATATCCTTCAGTATATGATCCTATATGTGCTGTATACATCTTCTATCCTTCAGTATATGACCCTATATGTGCTGTATACATCTTATATCCTTCAGTATATGATCCTATATGTGCTGTATACATCTTCTATCCTTCAGTATATGACCCTATATGTGCTGTATACATCTTCTATCCTTCAGTATGTGACCCCTATATGTGCTGTATACATCTTATATCCTTCAGTATATGACCCCTATATGTGCTGTATACATCTTATATCCTTCAGTATATGACCCCTATATGTGCTGTATATATCTTATATCCTTCAGTATATGACCCTATATGTGCTGTATACATCTTCTATCCTTCAGTATATGATCCTATATGTGCTGTATACATCTTATATCCTTCAGTATATGACCCCTATATGTGCTGTATACATCTTATATCCTTCAGTATATGACCCCTATATGTGCTGTATATATCTTATATCCTTCAGTATATGACCCTATATGTGCTGTATACATCTTATATCCTTCAGTATATGATCCTATATGTGCTGTATACATCTTATATCCTTCAGTATATGATCCTATATGTGCTGTATACATCTTATATCCTTCAGTATATGACCCCTATATGTGCTGTATACATCTTATATCCTTCAGTATATGATCCTATATGTGCTGTATACATCTTATATCCTTCAGTATATGACCCCTATATGTGCTGTATACATCTTATATCCTTCAGTATGTGACCCTATATGTGCTGTATACATCTTATATCCTTCAGTATATGATCCTATATGTGCTGTATACATCTTATATCCTTCAGTATATGATCCTATATGTGCTGTATACATCTTATATCCTTCAGTATATGACCCCTATATGTGCTGTATACATCTTATATCCTTCAGTATATGATCCTATATGTGATGTATACATCTTATATCCTTCAGTATATGACCCTATATGTGCTGTATACATCTTATATCCTTCAGTATATGACCCTATATGTGATGTATACATCTTATATCCTTCAGTATATGACCCTATATGTGCTGTATACATATTATATCCTTCAGTATATGACCCTATATTTGCTGTATACATCTTATATCCTTCAGTATATGACCCTATATGTGCTGTATACATCTTCTATCCTTCAGTATATGACCCTATATGTGCTGTATACATCTTATATCCTTCAGTATATGATCCTATATGTGCTGTATACATCTTATATCCTTCAGTATATGACCCCTATATGTGCTGTATACATCTTCTATCCTTCAGTATATGACCCTATATGTGCTGTATACATCTTATATCCTTCAGTATATGACCCCTATATGTGCTGTATACATCTTCTATCCTTCAGTATATGACCCTATATGTGCTGTATACATCTTATATCCTTCAGTATATGACCCCTATATGTGCTGTATACATCTTATATCCTTCAGTATATGATCCTATATGTGCTGTATACATCTTATATCCTTCAGTATATGATCCTATATGTGCTGTATACATCTTATATCCTTCAGTATATGATCCTATATGTGCTGTATACATCTTCAGTATATGACCCTATATGTGCTGTATACATCTTCTATCCTTCAGTATATGATCCTATATGTGCTGTATACATCTTATATCCTTCAGTATATGACCCCTATATGTGCTGTATACATCTTATATCCTTCAGTATATGACCCTATATGTGCTGTATACATCTTCTATCCTTCAGTATATGACCCTATATGTGCTGAATACATCTTATATCCTTCAGTATATGACCCCTATATGTGCTGTATACATCTTATATCCTTCAGTATATGATCCTATATGTGCTGTATACATCTTATATCCTTCAGTATATGACCCTATATGTGCTGTATACATCTTATATCCTTCAGTATATGATCCTATATGTGCTGTATACATCTTCTATCCTTCAGTATATGACCCCTATATGTGCTGTATACATCTTCTATCCTTCAGTATATGACCCCTATATGTGCTGTATACATCTTATATCCTTCAGTATATGACCCCTATATGTGCTGTATACATCTTCTATCCTTCAGTATATGACCCCTATATGTGCTGTATACATCTTATATCCTTCAGTATATGATCCTATATGTGCTGTATACATCTTATATCCTTCAGTATATGATCCTATATGTGCTGTATACATCTTATATCCTTCAGTATATGACCCCTATATGTGCTGTATACATCTTATATCCTTCAGTATATGACCCTATATGTGCTGTATACATCTTCTATCCTTCAGTATATGACCCTATATGTGCTGAATACTATGATGTAGGGGTCCGGGAGGCCGGTACCTGTAGAGTTATTTGGGGAACATGGGGAATGACACGGTGATGAATGTGAACTCGCTTGTATTTCCTGTCAGGAGGAAATGTGGAGCTGCCAGGAATTTCTTGACATTCGCATCCACTTCAGATAGACGTCTCAGATTTCTGGCAGTCACAAGTCCACATCCGGGCGGCCCCTGCCAGAGCCCAGGGAGCAGCTCAGTTCTGGATGACACGAGGATCAGCGTTAACCCTCTGAGGTCTGGGGGGGCACACACTACCCTCTGAAGTCTTGGGGGGGGGGGGCACACATTAACCCTCTCCCTGTACACCGATGAGTACCTCCCTATACACCCATGAGCACCTTCCTATATTGCTACTACCTTTCCCTATACACCCATGAGCACCTCCTTATACTGCTACTACCTCTCTCTATACACCCATGATCACCTCCTTTATACTGCTACTACCTCTCCCTATACACCCATGAGCACCTTCCTATACTGCTACTACCTTTCCCTATACACCCATGAGGACCTCCTTATACTGCTACTACCTCTCCCTATACATCCATGAGCACCTTCCTATACTGCTACTACCTTTTCCTATACACCCATGAGCACCTTCCTATACTGCTACTACCTTTCCCTATACACCCATGAGCACCTCCTTTATACTGCTACTACCTCTCCCTATACACCCATGAGCACCTTCCTATACTGCTACTACCTTTCCCTATACACCCATGAGGACCTCCTTATACTGCTACTACCTCTCCCTATACATCCATGAGCACCTTCCTATACTGCTACTACCTTTTCCTATACACCCATGAGCACCTTCCTATACTGCTACTACCTTTCCCTATACACCCATGAGCACCTCCTTTATACTGCTACTACCTCTCCCTATACACCCATGAGCACCTCCTTATACTGCTACTACCTCTCCCTATACACCCATGATCACCTCCTTTATACTGCTACTACCTCTCCCTATACACCCATGAGCACCTTCCTATACTGCTACTACCTTTCCCTATACACCCATGAGCACCTCCTTTATACTGCTACTACCTCTCCCTATACACCCATGAGCACCTCCTTATACTGCTACTACCTCTCCCTATACACCCATGATCACCTCCTTTATACTGCTACTACCTCTCCCTATACACCCATGAGCACCTTCCTATACTGCTACTACCTTTCCCTATACACCCATGAGGACCTCCTTATACTGCTACTACCTCTCCCTATACACCCATGATCACCTCCTTTATACTGCTACTACCTCTCCCTATACATCCATGAGCACCTTCCTATACTGCTACTACCTTTTCCTATACACCCATGAGCACCTTCCTATACTGCTACTACCTTTCCCTATACACCCATGAGGACCTCCTTATACTGCTACTACCTCTCCCTATACACCCATGATCACCTCCTTTATACTGCTACTACCTCTCCCTATACATCCATGAGCACCTTCCTATACTGCTACTACCTTTTCCTATACACCCATGAGCACCTTCCTATACTGCTACTACCTTTCCCTATACACCCATGAGCACCTCCTTTATATTGCTACTACCTCTCCCTATACACCCATGAGCACCTCCTTATACTGCTACTACCTCTCCCTATACACACATGATCACCTCCTTTATACTGCTACTACCTCTCCCTATACATCCATGAGCACCTTCCTATACTGCTACTACCTTTTCCTATACACCCATGAGCACCTTCCTATACTGCTACTACCTTTTCCTATACACCCATGAGCACCTTCCTATACTGCTACTACCTTTCCCTATACACCCATGAGCACCTCCTTTATACTGCTACTACCTCTCCCTATACATCCATGAGCACCTTCCTATACTGCTACTACCTTTCCCTATACACCCATGAGGACCTCCTTATACTGCTACTACCTCTCCCTATACACCCATGATCACCTCCTTTATACTGCTACTACCTCTCCCTATACATCCATGAGCACCTTCCTATACTGCTACTACCTTTTCCTATACACCCATGAGCACCTTCCTATACTGCTACTACCTTTCCCTATACACCCATGAGCACCTCCTTTATATTGCTACTACCTCTCCCTATACACCCATGAGCACCTCCTTATACTGCTACTACCTCTCCCTATACACACATGATCACCTCCTTTATACTGCTACTACCTCTCCCTATACACCCATGAGTATAGAAGTAAAACAAGAAGGAAGAGCGCTCCATATCGTAAAGCCGCCACTCCAGGGTCCAATTAGTGATAGTAATTAACCCTTACCGAACTCACACACAACAATGGTCTGCGGGAATGAGAGAACAAGTCTGGTCTGCAGCCTTTTTTTATTATTTGCCCAAGTTACATAAAGATTTAGTTGATTCCCCAGGTCGTCCCATTATTTCTGGTATTCCTTCCATTACTGCTCATTTATCCCATGATGTAGATTTATTTCTTCATGTCTTACCCTCTTATTTGAGGGACTCCACACAATTGATTGAAGTTCTCGATGACCCTTCTCTCCCCCCTTCTGTTCCCTTTCTTTCCTTGGATGTTCTCTCTGTGGAACATTTCTTAACCAATGATTTAGATATAAATAAAGAACAATCTTCTTTTTTGTTGAATTCCATACAATTTATTTTAGAGCACAATATTTTTACATTTAATGATATTATTTACTGGCAGACGAAGGGCTGGGCCATAGGGACTCGTTTCGCCCCAAGTTATGCTAATTTATTTATGGGGCGATTCGAGTCCCAGTACATGGCACAGTCCTCCCCTTTTTTCATCACCTTTTTTTATTTAAAAGATTTATTGATGATTTATTTTTTGTTTGGACAGGGAGTCAGTCAGAGGCAGAGGAATTTGTTAGATATTTGAGTCCTAACACATGGGGCTTACGTTTTACCCCACATTTTCCCTCCACAATAAAAACTGAGAATAATGAAATTATTACACGCACTTATTTCAAACAGGTAGATGTTAATAGTTTTTTGAGTTTTGATAGTGCTCTCTATCCTAATTGGTTGAGAAATGTGCCATACGGGCAATATGTCCGAATTAGGAAAAATATCACTACAGATGCAGACTTCAAAACGCAATCTTTGGTATTACAGGGACTTGATCAGGGATACCCCCAAAAAATATTGCATACAGCATATAATAAAGTAAAAACCATGAAACAAACAGATTTCTTAATAAATAAAAAGGGAATCAAAAGTATAGACTCAGGTGAGAATAGATTTAAATATCATTTTATTACTAATTTTAATAGTAGTGCAAATGAGATCAAAAAGATAATTAAAAAGAACTGGCCTATTATTTTGGCGGACCCTATACTTAGGGAGATAGTTCCAAATTCCCCGAATATCACATTTTGACGTGATAAAAATGTGAAAAATACTCTGGCACCCAGCAGTTTGAAAAATAATTCTGCGGCAGTTGCACATGCGACTACACTAAAAGGTTGTGTTCCTTGCAATAAAAATCGTTGTTTGTGCTGTGATATGATTCAGGGCACTGGAGTTGATCGTTTCACCTCACTACCTCTATACATAGGGAGAGGGAGGTGCTCATAAATGTATAGGGAGAGGTATTAGCAGTAGAGGGAGGTGCTTATAAATGTATAGGGAGAGGTATTAGCAGTAGAGGGAGGTGCTCATGGTTGTATAGGGAGAGGTATTAGCAGTAGAGGGAGGTGCTCATGAATGTATAGGGAGAGGTATTATCAGTAGAGGGAGGTGCTTATAAATGTATAGGGAGAGGTATTAGCAGTAGAGGGAGGTGCTTATAAATGTATAGGGAGAGGTATTAGCAGTAGAGAGAGGTGCTCATGGTTGTATAGGGAGAGGTATTAGCAGTAGAGGGAGGTGCTCATGAATGTATAGGGAGAGGTATTAGCAGTAGAGGGAGGAGCTCGTGGGTGTATAGGGAGAGGTATTAGCAGTAGAGGGAAGTACTCATGGGTGTATAGGGAGAGGCATTAGCAGTAGAGGGAAGTACTCATGGGTGTAGAGGGAGGTGCTCATGGTTGTATAGGGAGAGGTATTAGCAGTAGAGGAAAGTACTCATGGGTGTATAGGGAGAGGTATTAGCAGTAGAGGGAGGTGCTTATAAATGTATAGGGAGAGGTATTAGCAGTAGAGGGAGGTGCTCATGGTTGTATAGGGAGAGGTATTAGCAGTAGAGGGAGGTGCTCATGAATGTATAGGGAGAGGTATTAGCAGTATAGAGAGGTGCTCATGGGTGTATAGGGAAAGGTATTAGCAGTAGCGGGAGGTGCTCATGGGTGTATAGGGAGAGGTATTAGCAGTAGCGGGAGGTGCTCATAGTTGTATAGGGAGAGGTATTAGCAGTAGAGGGAGGTGCTCATGAATGTATAGGGAGAGGTATTAGCAGTATAGAGAGGTGCTCATGGGTGTATAGGGAAAGGTATTAGCAGTAGCGGGAGGTGCTCATGGGTGTATAGGGAGAGTTATTAGCAGTAGCGGGAGGTGCTCATGGGTGTATAGGGAGAGGTATTAGCAGTAGAGGGAGGTGCTCATGGGTGTATAGGGAAAGGTATTAGCAGTAGCGGGAGGTGCTCATGGTTGTATAGGGAGAGGTATTAGCAGTAGCGGGAGGTGCTCATGGGTGTATAGGGAGAGGTATTAGCAGTAGCGGGAGGTGCTCATGGGTGTATAGGGAGAGGTATTAGCAGTAGAGGAAGGTGCTCATGGGTGTATAGGGAGAGTTATTAGCAGTAGAGGGAGGTGCTCATGGGTGTATAGGGAAAGGTATTAGCAGTAGCGGGAGGTGCTCATGGTTGTATAGGGAGAGGTATTAGCAGTAGCGGGAGGTGCTCATGGGTGTATAGGGAGAGGTATTAGCAGTAGAGGAAGGTGCTCATGGGTGTATAGGGAGAGTTATTAGCAGTAGAGGGAGGTGCTCATGGGTGTATAGGGAGTTATTAGCAGTAGAGGGAGGTGCTCATGGGTGTATAGGGAAAGGTATTAGCAGTAGAGGGAGGTGCTCATGGGTGTATAGGGAGAGTTATTAGCAGTAGAGGGAGGTGCTCATGGGTGTATAGGGAAAGGTATTAGCAGTAGAGGGAGGTGCTCATGGGTGTATAGGGAAAGGTATTAGCAGTAGCGGGAGGTGCTCATGGTTGTATAGGGAGAGGTATTAGCAGTAGCGGGAGGTGCTCATGGGTGTATAGGGAGAGGTATTAGCAGTAGCGGGAGGTGCTCATGGGTGTATAGGGAGAGGTATTAGCAGTAGCGGGAGGTCCTCACTACCTCTATAAAACATAATGTAGACTGTGGTACACAATTCCCGATATATCTCTTGACTTGCAGTTGTGGTTTGCAATATGTGGGCCGCATGTGCAGACATAGATCGAATATTGAAAATACATTTTTATTACATAGTGTCTCCAGACACTTTTCAATTATTCATAAAGGAGACATGAGCTCTTTAAATGTAGTCCTATATCCCTGAGGGTTGTCCTGGGAGATTCCAGCGTTTCATCTACAGGGAATTCTTTTGGATTCATAAACTTGCCACATTGGCCCCTCAGGGACTAAATGAGATGATTGAATGTTATGTCCGGGCCCTGTTCACACCCAGTTAACTATTCAGAGATTTTTGGTCAGAAATGTCCCCCCCCCTACATATATATGTTTTTTATATGTTTTCATGTACCTTTATATCTTATTAGTTTACGTTATACATGAAAAACATTTTTTTATGTTAGAATGTCTTAATTGATTATATGTTTTTACACCATTATATATATATGTAAACTTTTTTTATGTTAGAATGTCTTAATTGATTATGTTTTTACACCGTTATATATATGTAAACATTTTTTTATGTTAAAAAAATGTTTACATATATTTAACTGGGTGTAAAAACATATAATCAATTAATACATTCTAACATAAAAAAATTTTACATATATATAACGGTGTAAAAACATATAATCAATTAAGACATTCTAACAAAAAAATGTTTACATATATATAACTGGGTGTAAAAACATATAATCAATTAATACATTCTATGTTAGAATGTCTTAATTGATTATATGTTTTTACACCGTTATATATATGTAAACATTTTTTTGTTAGAATGTCTTAATTGATTATATGTTTTTACACCGTTATATATATGTATACATTTTGTTTGTCTTATATAATACTTGTATATTTGTGCTTCCATAAAATCCAGTGTTTGTAGTGTTGCCTAAATAATATGTGCAGTCTGTATGTACTTTTACATTGATTTTAATTTTCTTTCCTTTTTTTTAATGTTCATGCAATGTTGTTATATACCCTCAATGGGTTTAAGTTTTTAAAATGATGTATCCTGACCCGATAGGGTTAATACCATTTTGTATATAAACCCCCTCCTTATCCTGTTTGTCATGCCTGATGAAGCCGTATCAGTACGGTGAAACGCGTTGCATTTAAATTAAAAATCTTTTACTCACCGGACGTGTCCGTTCCTGGTCAGCGCCGATATCCCTAACCGCCCATTGGAAGTCCTCACCTGTTGAATATACACCCATGAGCACCTCCCTATACTGCTACTACCTCTCCCTATACACCCATGAGCTCCTGTCTCTACTGCTAATACCTCTCCCTATACACACATGAGCACCTCCCGCTACTGCTAATACCTCTCGCTATACACCCATGAGCACCTCCCTCTACTGCTAATACCTTTCCCTATACAACCATGAGCACCTCCCGCTACTGCTAATACCTCTCCCTATACAACCATGAGCACCTCCCTCTACTGCTAATACCTCTCCCTATACACCCATGAGCACCTCCCGCTACTGCTAATACCTCTCCCTATACAACCATGGGCACCTCCCTCTACTGCTAATACCTCTCCCTATACATTCATGAGCACCTCTCTCTACTGCTAATACCTCTCCCTATACACCCATGAGTACCTCCCTCTACTGCCAATACCTCTCCCTATACACCCATGAGTACTTCCCTCTACTGCTAATACCTCTCCCTATACACCCATGAGTACCTCCCTCTACTGCTAATGCCTCTCCCTATACATTCATGAGCACCTCCCTCTACTGCTAATACCTCTCGCCATACACCCATGAGTACTTCCCTCTACTGCTAATACCTCTCCCTATACATTCATGAGCACCTCCCTCTACTGCTAATACCTCTCCCTATACACCCACAAGCTCCTCCCTCTACTGCTAATACCTCTCCCTATACATTCATGAGCACCTCCCTCTACTGCTAATACCTCTCCCTATACATTCATGAGCACTTCTCTCTACTGCTTATACCTCTCACTATACACCCATGAATACTTCCCTCTACTGCTAATACCTCTCCCTATACACCCACGAGCTCCTCCCTCTACTGCTAATACCCCTCCCTATACATTCATGAGCACCTCCCTCTACTGCTAATACCTCTCCCTATACATTCATGAGCTCCTCCCTCTACTGCTAATACCTCTCCCTATACAACCATGAGCACCTCCCGCTACTGCTAATACCTCTCCCTATACAACCATGAGCACCTCCCTCTACTGCTAATACCTCTCCCTATACATTCATGAGCACCTCTCTCTACTGCTAATACCTCTCCATATACACCCATGAGTACCTCCCTCTACTGCTAATACCTCTCCCTATACAACCATGAGCACCTCCCTCTACTGCTAATAACTCTCCCTATACATTCATGAGCTCCTCCCTCTACTGCTAATACCTCTCCCTATACATTCATGGGCACTTCCCTCTACTGCTAATACCTCTCCCTATACAACCATGAGCACCTCCCTCTACTGCTAATACCTCTCCCTATACACCCACGAGTACCTCCCTCTACTGCTAATACCTCTCCCTATATACCCATGAGTACTTCCCTCTACTGCTAATACCGATCCCCCATACACCCATGAGTACTTCCCTCTACTGCTAATACCTCTCCCTTTACATTCATGAGCTCCTCCCTCTACTGATAATACCTCTCCCTATACAACCATGAGCACCTCCCTCTACTGCTAATACCTCTCCCTATACATTCTTGAGCTCCTCCCTCTACTGCTAATACCTCTCCCTATACATTCATGAGCTCCTCCCTCTACTGCTAATACCTCTCCCTATACAACCATGAGCACTTCCCTCTACTGCTAATACCTCTCCCTATACATTCATGAGCTTCTCCCTCTACTGCTAATACCTCTCCCTATACAACCATGAGCACCTCCCTCTACTGCTAATACCTCTCCCTATACATTCATGAGCTCCTCCCTCTACTGCTAATACCTCTCCCTATACATTCATGGGCACTTCCCTCTACTGCTAATACCTCTCCCTATACAACCATGAGCACCTCCCTCTACTGCTAATACCTCTCCCTATACACCCATGAGTACCTCCCTCTACTGCTAATACCTCTCCCTATATACCCATGAGTACTTCCCTCTACTGCTAATACCGATCCCCCATACACCCATGAGTACTTCCCTCTACTGCTAATACCTCTCCCTTTACATTCATGAGCTCCTCCCTCTACTGATAATACCTCTCCCTATACAACCATGAGCACCTCCCTCTACTGCTAATACCTCTCCCTATACATTCTTGAGCTCCTCCCTCTACTGCTAATACCTCTCCCTATACATTCATGAGCACCTCCCTCTACTGCTAATACCTCTCCCTATACATTCATGAGCACCTCCCTCTACTGCTAATACCTCTCCCTATACATTCATGAGCACTTCTCTCTACTGCTTATACCTCTCACTATACACCCATGAGTACCTCCCTCTACTGCTAATGCCTCTCCCTATACATTCATGAGCACCTCCCTCTACTGCTAATACCTCTCGCCATACACCCATGAGTACTTCCCTCTACTGCTAATACCTCTCCCTATACATTCATGAGCACCTCCCTCTACTGCTAATACCTCTCCCTATACACCCACAAGCTCCTCCCTCTACTGCTAATACCTCTCCCAATACATTCATGAGCACCTCTCTCTACTGCTAATACCTCTCCCTATACATTCATGAGCACTTCTCTCTACTGCTTATACCTCTCACTATACACCCATGAATACTTCCCTCTACTGCTAAAATCTCTCCCTATACACCCATGAGCTCCTCCCTCTACTGCTAATACCCCTCCCTATACATTCATGAGCACCTCCCTCTACTGCTAATACCTCTCCCTATACATTCATGAGCTCCTCCCTCTACTGCTAATACCTCTCCCTATACACCCTTGAGTACTTCCCTCTACTGCTAATACCTCTCCCTATACATTCATGAGCTCCTCCCTCTACTGCTAATACCTCTCCCTATACACCCTTGAGTACTTCCCTCTACTGCTAATACCTCTCCCTATACATTCATGAGCTCCTCCCTCTACTGCTAATACCTCTCCCTATACATTCATGAGCTCCTCCCTCTACTGCTAATACCTCTCCCTATACATTCATGAGCACTTCTCTCTACTGCTTATACCTCTCACTATACACCCATGAGTACCTCCCTATACTGCTAATGCCTCTCCCTATACATTCATGAGCACCTATCTCTACTGCTAATACCTCTCGCCATACACCCATGAGTACTTCCCTCTACTGCTAATACCTCTCCCTATACATTCATGAGCACCTATCTCTACTGCTAATACCTCCTCCTCTTGTTATATAGGGCTCCGTCCCCTTCTGTTTCATAGGGCCCAATCTCCTCCTGTTGTACAATGCCCTCTTGTTATATAGGGCCCCTTCCTCCTCCTCCTGTTATATAAGGGGCCCATCCTCTTGTTATACAGGACCCCATTTTTCCCCTTGTTATACAGGCCCCCATTCTTCCTCTTGATATATAGCCCCTCCATTCTTCCTCTTGTCATACAGGACCCCATTCTTCCTCTTGTTAAATAGGCCCCATTCTTCCTCTTGTTATATAGGCCCCATTCTTCCTCTTGTTATATAGGCCCCATTCTTCCTCTTGTTATATAGGCCCCATTCTTCCTCTTGTTATATAGGCCCCATTCTTCCTCTTGTTATATAGCCCCCCCATTCTTCCTCTTGTTATATAGGCCCCATTCTTCCTCTTGTTATATAGGCCCCCATTCTTCCTCTTGTTATATAGCCCCCCCATTCTTCCTCTTGTTATATAGGCCCCATTCTTCCTCTTGTTATATAGGCCCCCCATTCTTCCTCTTGTTATATAGGGCCCCCATTCTTCCTCTTGTTATATAGCCCCCCCATTCTTCCTCTTGTTATAAAGGCCCCCATTCTTCCTCTTGTTATATAGCCCCCATTCTTCCTCTTGTTATATAGGCCCCATTCTTCCTCTTGTTATATATCCCCCCCCTATTCTTCCTCTTGTTATATAGGCCCCATTCTTCCTCTTGTTATATAGGCCCCATTCTTCCTCTTGTTATATAGGCCCCCCCATTCTTCCTCTTGTTATATAGGCCCCCCATTCTTCCTCTTGTTATATAGGCCCCATTCTTCCTCTTGTTATATAGGCCCCATTCTTCCTCTTGTTATATAGGCCCCATTCTTCCTCTTGTTATATAGGCCCCATTATTCCTCTTGTTATATAGGCCCCCCCATTCTTCCTCTTGTTATATAGGCCCCCCCATTCTTCCTCTTGTTATATAGGCCCCATTCTTCCTCTTGTTATATAGGACCCCATTCTTCCTCTTGTTATATAGGCCCCATTCTTCCTCTTGTTATATAGGCCCCATTATTCCTCTTGTTATATAGGCCCCCCCCATTCTTCCTCTTGTTATATAGGCCCCCCCCATTCTTCCTCTTGTTATATAGGCCCCCCCCATTCTTCCTCTTGTTATATAGGCCCCATTCTTCCTCTTGTTATATAGGACCCCATTCTTCCTCTTGTTATATAGGCCCCATTCTTCCTCTTGTTATATAGGCCCCATTATTCCTCTTGTTATATAGGCCCCCCCATTCTTCCTCTTGTTATATAGGCCCCCCCATTCTTCCTCTTGTTATATAGGCCCCCCCATTCTTCCTCTTGTTATATAGGCCACATTCTTCCTTTTGTTATATAGGCCCCATTCTTCCCCTTGTTATACAGGACTCCATTCTTCCTCTTGTTATATAGGCCCCATTCTTCCTCTTGCTATATAGGCCCCCCCATTCTTCCTCTTGTTATATAGGCCCCATTCTTCCTCTTGTTATATAGGCCCCATTATTCCTCTTGTTATATAGGCCCCATTCTTCCTCTTGTTATATAGGCCCCATTCTTCTTCTTGTTATATAGGCCCCATTCTTCCTCTTGTTATATAGGCCCCATTCTTCCTCTTGTTATATAGGCCCCATTCTTCCTCTTGTTATATAGGCCCCATTCTTCCTCTTGCTATATAGGCCCCCCCATTCTTCCTCTTGTTATATAGGCCCCATTCTTCCTCTTGTTATATAGGCCCCCCATTCTTCCACTTGTTATATAGCCCCCATTCTTCCTCTTGTTATATAGGCCCCCCCATTCTTCCTCTTGTTATATAGGCCCCATTCTTCCTCTTGTTATATAGGCCCCATTCTTCCTCTTGTTATATAGGCCCCATTCTTCCTCTTGTTATATAGGCCCCATTCTTCCTCTTGTTATATAGGCCCCATTCTTCCTCTTGTTATATAGGCCCCCCCATTCTTCCTCTTGTTATATAGGCCCCATTCTTCCTCTTGTTATATAGGCCCCATTCTTCCTCTTGTTATATAGGCCCCATTCTTCCTCTTGTTATATAGGCCACATTCTTCCTTTTGTTATATAGGCCCCATTCTTCTTCTTGTTATATAGGCCCCCATTCTTCCTCTTGTTATATAGGCCCCATTCTTCCTCTTGTTATACAGGACTCCATTCTTCCTCTTGTTATATAGCCCCCCCCCATTCTTCCTCTTGTTATATAGGCCCCCATTCTTCCTCTTGTTATATAGTTCCCCATTCTTCCTCTTGTTATATAGGCCCCATTCTTCCTCTTGTTATATAGGCCCCCCCCATTCTTCCTCTTGTTATATAGGCCCCCATTCTTCCTCTTGTTATATAGCCCCCCCATTCTTCCTCTTGTTATATAGCCCCCCCATTCTTCCTCTTGTTATATAGCCCCCCCCCCATTCTTCCTCTTGTTATATAGGCCCCATTCTTCCTCTTGTTATATAGGCCCCATTCTTCCTCTTGTTATATAGTCGTCCCCCCATTCTTCCTCTTGTTATATAGTCGTCCCCCCCCATTCTTCCTCTTGTTATATAGGCCCCATTCTTCCTCTTGTTATATAGCCCCCCCCATTCTTCCTTTTGTTATATAGCCCCCCCCATTCTTCCTCTTGTTATATAGCCCCCCCATTCTTCCTCTTGTTATATAGGCCCCATTCTTCCTCTTGTTATAGGCCCCATTATTCCTCTTGTCATATAGGCCCCCATTCTTCCTCTTGTTATATAGGCCCCCATTCTTCCTCTTGTTATATAGGCCCCATTCTTCCTCTTGTTATATAGCCCCCCCCATTCTTCCTCTTGTAATATAGGCCCCATTCTTCCTCTTGTTATATAGCCCCCCCATTCTTCCTCTTGTTATATAGGCCCCATTCTTCCTCTTGTTATATAGCCCCCCCATTCTTCCTCTTGTTATATAGGCCCCATTCTTCCTCTTGTTATATAGGCCCCCCATTCTTCCTCTTGTTATATAGTCGTCCCCCCCATTCTTCCTCTTGTTATATAGGCCCCCCCCCCCAATTCTTCCTCTTGTTATATAGGCCCTCCATTCTTCCTCTTGTTATATAGGCCCCCATTCTTCCTCTTGTTATATAGGCCCCCCCATTCTTCCTCTTGTTATATAGTCGTCCCCCCATTCTTCCTCTTGTTATATAGGCCCCCCCATTCTTCCTCTTGTTATATAGCCCCCCCCATTCTTCCTTTTGTTATATAGCCCCCCCCATTCTTCCTCTTGTTATATAGCCCCCCCATTCTTCCTCTTGTTATATAGGCCCCATTATTCCTCTTGTCATATAGGCCCCCCATTCTTCCTCTTGTTATATAGGCCCCATTCTTCCTCTTGTTATATAGCCCCCCCATTCTTCCTCTTGTTATATAGGCCCCATTCTTCCTCTTGTTATATAGCCCCCCCATTCTTCCTCTTGTTATATAGGCCCCCATTCTTCCTCTTGTTATATAGGCCCCATTCTTCCTCTTGTTATATAGGCCCCCCATTCTTCCTCTTGTTATATAGGCCCCATTCTTCCTCTTGTTATATAGGCCCCATTCTTCCTCTTGTTATATAGGCCCCATTCTTCCTCTTGTTATATAGGCCCCCATTCTTCCTCTTGTTATATAGGCCCCCATTCTTCCTCTTGTTATATAGGCCCCCCATTCTTCCTCTTGTTATATAGGCCCCATTCTTCCTCTTGTTATATAGGCCCCCATTATTCCTCTTGTTATATAGGCCCCCCATTCTTCCTCTTGTTATATAGGCCCCATTCTTCCTCTTGTTATACAGGCCCCATTCTTCCTCTTGTTATATAGGGCCCCCATTCTTCCTCTTGTTATATAGGCCCCATTCTTCCTCTTGTTATATAGGCCCCCATTCTTCCTCTTGTTATATAGGCCCCATTCTTCCTCTTGTTATATAGGCCCCCCATTCTTCCTCTTGTTATATAGGCCCCATTCTTCCTCTTGTTATATAGGCCCCATTCTTCCTCTTGTTATATAGGCCCCCATTCTTCCTCTTGTTATACAGGCCCCCATTCTTCCTCTTGTTATATAGGCCCCCATTCTTCCTCTTGTTATATAGGCCCCCATTCTTCCTCTTGTTATATAGGCCCCCATTCTTCCTCTTGTTATATAGGCCCCATTCTTCCTCTTGTTATATAGGCCCCCATTCTTCTTCTTGTTATATAGGCCCCATTCTTCCTCTTGTTATATAGGCCCCATTCTTCCTCTTGTTATATAGGCCCCATTTCTTCCTCTTGTTATACAGGCCCCATTCTTCCTCTTGTTATATAGGCCCCCCCATTCTTCCTCTTGTTATACAGGACCCATTCTTCCTCTTGTTATATAGGCCCCCATTCTTCCTCTTGTTATATAGGCCCCATTCTTCCTCTTGTTATATAGGCCCCCCCATTCTTCCTCTTGTTATATAGGCCCCATTCTTCCTCTTGTTATATAGGCCCCATTCTTCCTCTTGTTATATAGGCTCATGCTTCCTCTTGTTATATAGGCCCCATTCTTCCTCTTGTTATATAGGCCCCCATTCTTCCTCTTGTTATATAGGCCCCATTCTTCCTCTTGTTATATAGGCCCCCATTCTTCCTCTTGTTATATAGGCCCCCCATTCTTCCTCTTGTTATATAGGCCCCCATTCTTCCTCTTGTTATATAGGCCCCCATTCTTCCTCTTGTTATATAGGCCCCCATTCTTCCTCTTGTTATATAGGCCCCCATTCTTCCTCTTGTTATATAGGCCCCATTCTTCCTCTTGTTATATAGGCCCCATTCTTCCTCTTGTTATATAGGCCCCCATTCTTCTCTTGTTATATAGGCCCCATTCTTCCTCTTGTTATATAGGCCCCCATTCTTCCTCTTGTTATATAGGCCCCATTCTTCCTCTTGT
>NW_026609502.1:0-30460 GCF_029499605.1 Hyla sarda | reverse complement strand
CAGCCGACCCAGACTGCTGGAAGGGAGAAAAGACAAACTTAACTCCTTGTGTCTTCTTCCTCTTCTTGCCCTTTCCTTTCTTCTTCTTCTTTCCCTTCTCCTCTGGGCCCAAATCATCCCCGAAGGAAAAGTTTTCCAGACGGGTGGGGGACTCCTGCATAACAATTGCCCGCAGGAGACCCCCATCTGCCAAGCCGCTTCCATCACTGCAGTCACTGCCGTCATCATCATCCTCCTCACTGGAGGGAGGTAAGGCCACCTGAGCCGGGTTTACATAGTCCTCACTGAGGGTAAGTGGGGGGTCTGGGGTAACAGTAGTGGTGGTACACACAGGTCCAGTATCCATATCCCCCTCACTCTAATCCCCCTCCTCACCTCCCTCCATCTCTTCCTCCTCACTCTGGCAGTCATCTTGGTTACTCACTTGTCCTGAGACCTTCATGCTGGAGAAACGATCCTTGTTCACAAGTCTCTCGCTGAGTATACCACCTCCCTCCACAATGTCCGATCTCAGCCTCACAATCTCATCCACCTGTTTCTTCAGAGCTCTCACCTTGGTGGAAAATGCTGCCCTCTTGGTCTTTGCTGCATTGTTTGCTTGGTAGCTGGAGGGGCAAGCTGTGCATAACTAGCTTGCCCCCTGACTGGTGAGCAGTTAAGGGGTTAAGAAATATACAGGCAATGTTTTTTAGCCCCCTCCCCCGCCTGTAAAAACTTGTTGCTAACTATAGTGGTATGTCCCATGGGTGGGGGGGAAGGAGTGCACCAATCAGGGGTCTAATAGTTTCCCGGGCTTTCAGGGGCCCTCCCCTGGGTATTTATAGCTGTGGTGCCTCCCTTCCCCCCTCAATCTGCCCAGGACCCGGAGTTTTGACTGCTGGCTGGTATGTGTCTGCCCCTTATTTGTGGCCTGGATGGAGCAGATGGGTGAGGGCTGGCATGCTCCCTTGTGGCTGAGCTGGCCTCCCCTCCTGTTGCACCCTTGGTGGGTTCAGGAGGCTGGCGGACCTCTTATCAGTCCTGCCCTCCTTTCCCACTGTAATCCCTTTGAGCCCTGTCCCGTTCTTTTGCCCTCTCCCCTGCCTGTACTTTGATCCCTCTCTCCTGGGTGCTCCTGGAGCAGGCTCTGATTACCTACTTGCCCCGTCCGTCTCTTTTTTCCCCCCTGTTGCGGTCCCCTTCGTCTGCCTCCCCCCCCCCTGTTGCGGTCCTTACCATAACCCCCCCTCCCGCCTGTTTGTCCCCTCCGCTCTGGAGGTGGCGGCCCCTGGGTGGCTGCTGCTGTTTTAACCCCCTTTAACGTTTGCGCAAATGGACGTTTATTAACGTCCATTTGCGCGTCCCCAGCTATAATCCGCGCTCACATAGTGAGCGCGCATTATAGCTGTTGGGTCCCAGTTGCTATTAGCGACCAGGACCCCTGATAATGCCGGACATCGCCGATCTGGCAGATGTCCGGCATCACCTTTTCAGACGCGGCGATCAAAGTCATCGCCGCGTCTGAAAATGTAATTGAACGCATCCCGGCTGCTCAGCGGGCTGATTGGGACCATCGCGATAAAATCGCGATGTCCCGATCAGCTGGGACGCAGCAGGAGGGTCACTCACCTGCCTCCTGCGCGTCCGCTCCTCAATTGATTGCTCCAAGCCTGAAATTCAGGCTTGAACAATCAATCATTGATAACACCGATCATTGCCATGTTACTACATGGCAAGTGATCGGTGTCAGGTTCAGTGTGTGCAGTGTTATAGCTCCTAGGGGAGCTATAGCATTGCAAAAAAAAAAAAAAAAAAAAAAAAACTGTTGAAGTATTTGAATAGTTAAGTTAATAAAGATCTTTTAACCCTTGCAATTTTACACGTTTGATCACCCCCCTTTTCCCCATCATAAAATAAAATAAAAAATAAAAATTAATAATAAAAAAAAAAGAAAAAGAAAAGAAAAGAAAAATACCATAATAGTAATGATAAAAAATTAAAATCTATAAATAAAATAATAATACATAAAATACTGTATATTACAACAACATACACATGTGTGGTATCGCCACGTGCCTACATGTCCGTAGTATAAAAAAATAAATTAATTAATTAATTAATTAAAAAAATTAATTAATAAATATAGTCATTTAAGGCGCTCCGTCTATGGCGTACGTGTATAATATAAAAAAAAAAAAAAAAAAAAAAAAACATTACAAATTTATTAATTAATGAATAAAATACATAAATAAGTAATATTACTTGAATAAATAAATTTCACAGTCCAAAATAGCGTATTTTTGACCCCTTTTTATACCGTAAATATGAAAAACAGCGATCTCAAACTCTGATCGAAACGACAATGGTACTGCGGACAGCTTCAGATCACAACGCCAACTATATGAGCACTCATACCGTCCCCACTCCATTGCCCGGCTCCTTACCCCCACCACACTAGCACTCCCCCCCTGCCCACTGCTGCTGCTGCCCCTCCCCCTTTTTCCTCGTGCTCTTCCAGTGCTCCCCATGGTTCTTGCATCCATTGCGCCCCCCCCACGCCTCCCCATCACCTCTCTGCCCCGAGTTCCCAACCCCCCCCCTTCCCCCACTGCTGCCACTGCTGTCCTCCTTCCTCCTGCCTCTCCAATGCCCCCCGTGGAGGGGTAGGGAGTGCTCCCCTGATTTCGTGTTGCTCTTCCCCCCTCTGGGGCCGGATGGGGGCATAGACGTATTTGTCGCCGCTCTCGCTCTGGTCCTGGGGGGCGGCACAGGCGGTGTTTTTTGGGCCTTCTGTTCACCTGCGGGGAGTAGGTGTTTCGGTTCTTCCCGCAGGGTTCTCCCTCGGAGTCCTCTACTGCTGTTTTCCCGGCGTGGTTTCCGGCGCCGTTCCGTGCGGCGGCCGAGTGCCCGCGACCCGGCGGTCTCCAGCGTGCCTTGTCCCACGCCTGCGGCGGTGGTGAAGTGGTTCCTCCCTCTGTTGTGCTTCTCCATTTTCTGGAATTGGTGAGTCTTCTGATGTGGGGCTTTGCCCCTTCCCTGGTTTGTGTGCTTATTGCTACGTCTGTGTAGTGTTCGTCCTTTTGTTCCCGTGTGTTTGTTGAGTTTGGGTCTCGGATATGGGTGTATATCTGTGTTGGTCTCTGGTTGTGAGTTGGGTACGTCTCTTCTTGACGGGGTGCTTTGGTAGGGTATCATTTTCTGCGGTGCGCGCTTGGGTGTGTGGTCTTTTGGCCTTACGCTCTAGGTGGCCGGGGTTTTGCTGACTTAGCTCCCGTAGGCATGTTCCTTTTCCTGAATCGGTGGCTGCCACCCAGTCACGGTTTTGTTTCTTTGGGTTTTCTCCCCCTTTGTTTGGTTTATCTCTCCATCTTAAGTTGTAGTCTCTCTCCGCTGCTCCATTGTCCTAGTATATTTGTCTGCTGTTTTTTCCTGTTTCGCCCAATCTCATGTAGGCATGGGACTCCTGTATGTCGTGCTGGGTGCTTTGGCTGATGTGGCGGAGGGTAGGTTTCGCTTGAGTCTCTGGGGGTAGGTTTTGCTTGTGTCTCCGTTTGTCTTGCCTGTGTGGTTTCTTCTGTTCGTGGTGGTATTCCGGAGGGTGATTCTCCTGTGCTCTACACTTGTTGGGGTGTGGTTTGTTGCTGCAAGGCTGACATGCAAATTTGTGAAGCGTCCATATTTTGTGCTCGCTTCGGCAGCATGTATGTTAAAATTGGAACGATTTTGAGGAGATTAGCATGTCTTCCGCATGCCTTGTTGGCCTTGGTTTGCTGCTTTCCTATGGTCAGGGAGTAATTGCGTTTTCTCTGTTTTGGTTTCTTCAGGGCTCGCTATGTGCCCCGGTTCCGGTCCTTGCTGGTTTACTGAATGTTCCACGTGGAATGTGGTTCAGGGCGGAGTTTTTTCCTGCAGGTTGTCTCTGGCCGCCGAGGGTGTGTGGTATCTGTGCCCCCGCATATGTGCCCCTGGTGCACTAAGGGCTGACGTTCCGGTTGGTTGGGTTTTTTTCAGGCGTGATGCAGTGGACAGGCCTGCTTTCAGTCCCCCGTTGCAGCTCATGGAGAGCTCGCTCTGTTCCCGGGTGTGGCTGGTTTGGTTGGTTGTTGGTGTGGTGTTTTGGTTTTCCAGTGGTGCTGCAGGGTGGTTTACTACTGGGTGTCTTGGTAGTCAGTGGGTTTCTGCCATGCTTGGGTTTTTTGTTTGCGCTTTTTCCTTTGGTGTTGGTTGTGGGACTTTGGGTGCTTGCTTCGGCAGTTCATGTTCTAGGATTGTAACGGTACTGTGTGGGTTGGCGTGGCCCCTGTGCTTGATTGCGCTATAATTTGGTGATGCTTTTCTTTTTTGGGTGTGATTTGAGTGATCGGGGGCGTTTTGTCGGTCTGACATTTGGGGCGTTGTCACTGTTATTATTTCTTTCTTTCGGCTTTCTTCCTGCGCTCGGCTTGTTGCACCTAGTGCTTCGCTGTTTGGAGATAAGGTTTATTTTGCGGCTGTACTCCCTGGGGTCGGTATTGGGTGTTGACGCTTTGTCCCGTTCTCTGGCAGTGGTTCCGGAGGTTGCTCCCTCGGGTGGAGTCGGAAGGTTTGCTCATGTGGCTGTGGAATGGGAGACCACCTCGGGTTCGGGTCCCGGGGTAGGACTGAGTGATACAGTTGTGGTTAAATTTTCGGCCTGTGGGTCATCGTGGAGATTGGTGTATTTCTTGGTCCGCTTTAGTGGCTCCTGCAACTTGGTCGCACTCACGGTGAGGCGCTTGCGAGTAGTTGGGGTTGGTGTGGAGGCCGGGATGTCTACAGTCAAGGAGGGTCCCGAAGGTTCCAAGTGTGTCTGTGGATAGGGGTTTTGTTTTTTGTACCTACAAGGTTCTGCTGTTTGACTTCCTATTTCGTTTTGATAGGCTGTGATAAAATAAGTTAACTGCTGTGTCTCCTATCCAAGGACGTTCGAGATTTGGGCTGTATTCTGCATGTATCCAATTAACATTCTTAGTATGTGACGCTGGGTATCTTCACCTGTTCATGTGAATCACCTACTACTCAGTGCAAAAAAAAAAAAAAAAAAAAAAAAAAAGGGTGCTTTCCCACTGTGCTGCGATCCAGTGGGGTGAGGTTGCCGCATGACGGGGGGTGATTTTTCTTTTCTGCTTTGCGGTTGGTGGGATGTTGGTGTATACCTAGGGGCTGGGCCCGTGAGCGGGTGGCCTTGCTGTCGGCGACCATTTTTTCCTATCAGTTTTTGGGTCGCTTGGTGGCGGCTGTGGGTCGGATTTTTGGTTGTCGCTTTTGCGTCGTTTTTTCTGATCCGAGGTTTTGCGCTGGCTTTTTTCGGGGCTAGGTGGATGGGGCACTTTCTTTCTCCTCGTCTCCTTCCATGACACTTGGGTGTCTGATGTGTTTTTTGGGTGCCTATTTTGTGCGTTTTCAGGTCCGTCGGTCCGAGATTGCTTAGGCGATCTGGGACACACAGCTTGTGCTGCATGAGGGTCCACGAATGACTGTTTTTTCCTGTTGTCGTCCTATTGTTGATTGGACTGCGGTGGGGGCCTCCCCCCCCACCTCTTTTTCTTTTATGCTCCCCGCCCTCGATTGTCTGTTTTGGGTTTTGGCTTCTCTTTGTAGGAGGGGGTGTTGTGAGTTTGGGATTCGCTCTCTTTTTGTGTCGGTGGAGAGGGCTCAGTTTCCGGAGAGGGTAGCGCAGCGCGTGGGGCGCGGGCGATCTGCTTGTTGCGTTGCTATTTTCGCCCAGTTTGATGTTTCCCACATGTGTTTTTGTTTTGTGAGCGGCTTTCCGCAAGGTGGTGCGAGTGCTGCGGCACTATTCGGTGTATGGGCGAGTCTGAGAAATGAGTTCACACAAGAGTTAGTGAATACAAAAAAAATAAAAATTACAAAAAATAAAATAAAATGCAAAAACATAGGACCTGGCGGCAGGTACCTCGGATTTCCTGGAGAGGTTATGTGTTGGGAGAATTTCCTGGAGAGGAAATGTGTTGGGCGACTTTCCTGGAGAGGAAATGTGTTGGGTGTGTTCGGGGGGCTGAGTTGGCCCCAGGTGTTGGCTATCCAGTATCTCTTGGGTGGACGGTGAAGACGGTGAAAGCGGGGTCAACCCGGGGTAGACCTCCACACAGGACAGTGTGGCAGCACCTCTTGGGTTGGCAAGAAGCCAATCGGTGTCTTTGTTACAGTTAAATTGTTATTTATATAAGTAATTTTATAAATAAAGCTGTGGCCGATCCCCACCCACGGAAAAGTTGAATTGTTGTTGTGTCAGTTATTATTTAATTAATTATTGTAGTAAGGGGGAGGGGTAGTTATAGCCAGCTCGGAGCTAATTGGGTCTCAACAGTCTGGAGGGGCAAGCTGTGCATAACTAGCTTGCCCCCTGACTGGTGAGCAGTTAAGGGGTTAAGAAATATACAGGCAATGTTTTTTAGCCCCCTCCCCCGCCTGTAAAAACTTGTTGCTAACTATAGTGGTATGTCCCATGGGTGGGGGGGAAGGAGTGCACCAATCAGGGGTCTAATAGTTTCCCGGGCTTTCAAAGGCCCTCCCCTGGGTATTTATAGCTGTGGTGCCTCCCTTCCCCCCTCAATCTGCCCAGGACCCGGAGTTTTGCCCTCCCTCCCTCCCTTTTTGTATCTCTGTTTATTGTAAGTCACAGCTTGGCGGTAAGAAGACGGTGAAAGCGGGGTCAACCCGGGGTAGACCTCCACACAGGACAGTGTGGCAGCACCTCTCGGGTTGGCAAGAAGCCAATCGGTGTCTTTGTTACAGTTAAATTGTTATTTATATAAGTAATTTTATAAATAAAGCTGTGGCCGATCCCCACCCACGGAAAAGTTGAATTGTTGTTGTGTCAGTTATTATTTAATTAATTATTGTAGTAAGGGGGAGGGGTAGTTATAGCCAGCTCGGAGCTAATTGGGTCTCAACAGTCTGGAGGGGCAAGCTGTGCATAACTAGCTTGCCCCCTGACTGGTGAGCAGTTAAGGGGTTAAGAAATATACAGGCAATGTTTTTTAGCCCCCTCCCCCGCCTGTAAAAACTTGTTGCTAACTATAGTGGTATGTCCCATGGGTGGGGGGGAAGGAGTGCACCAATCAGGGGTCTAATAGTTTCCCGGGCTTTCAAAGGCCCTCCCCTGGGTATTTATAGCTGTGGTGCCTCCCTTCCCCCCTCAATCTGCCCAGGACCCGGAGTTTTGCCCTCCCTCCCTCCCTTTTTGTATCTCTGTTTATTGTAAGTCACAGCTTGGCGGTAAGAAGACGGTGAAAGCGGGGTCAACCCGGGGTAGACCTCCACACAGGATAGTGTGGCAGCACCTCTCGGGTTGGCAAGAAGCCAATCGGTGTCTTTGTTACAGTTAAATTGTTATTTATATAAGTAATTTTATAAATAAAGCTGTGGCCGATCCCCACCCACGGAAAAGTTGAATTGTTGTTGTGTCAGTTATTATTTAATTAATTATTGTAGTAAGGGGGAGGGGTAGTTATAGCCTGCTCGGAGCTAATTGGGTCTCAACAGTCTTGCAAACTTCAGCTCCTCTCTGAGGCCTCTTAGTTGTTTTCCGAGCTGTTCATACTGAGCCATCTTGGCCTGGATTTTGGACCCAAAGCTGGCCAGGGATTCTTTGGGCCCCTTTACCCCCCATTGCTGGGGTTCTGAGGAAACAGGCTGGATATGGGGATATGATAAACGTATATAAGTATATTAATGGCCCATACAAAAAATATGGAGAAAAACTGTTCCAGGTTAAACCCCCCCAAAGGACGAGGGGGCACTCCCTCCGTCTGGAAAAGAAAAGGTTTAGTCTAAAGGGGCGGCACGCCTTCTTTACCGTGAGGACTGTGAATTTATGGAACGGTCTACCTCAGGAACTGGTCACAGCAGGAACAATTAACAGCTTTAAAACAGGGTTAGATACATTCCTGGAACAAAATAACATTAAAGCTTATGCAGAATTATAAAACTACATCCCTTTCCCTTATCCCCTTACATCCTTCCCTTCAATCCCCTGGTTGGACTTGATGGACGTATGTCTTTTTTCAACCATACTAACTATGTAACTTTGTAACTATGTAACTATGATGCAGACTTTCCACTCCGCTGCCTGGATGAGCTTCTGCTGGAAGCTTTGCAGCTCCCAGCTGAGGTCGGGGAGGGGGCCCCACATGGCTGTGGACCCTGGTGGATCTCCTCACCCCATCCTGACTACTGGCTGTTGCATTTTCCTTTGCACACCCCGCCAGCCGAGAACGGGGGGGGGGGGGTGCAAGATGAAGCCCCAGCTTCCCGGGGCTCCATAGCAGGAAAACCTACCCAGGTGTCTGCCACACACCTGGGGAGGGGTGGAAGAAAATCACTGCTTCTCTGGGAAACTCTGGAGCTCAGCAGAACACACCTTCTCTCCAGAGCTGTACTCACTATTCTGCTGGTGAGGTCACTGTGTACATACATTACATTACTGATCCTGTACTGATCCCGAGTGTGTGTGGGATGGGGGTGGGGGACCGGGGGGCCCCCCAAAAAAATTGCTTGCCCAGGGTCCAATCAAAATTAAAGACAGCCCTGTCCATTATACATACACTGTACAGCAATCATACATCCATTATACATACACTGTGTCTGTGACTGTACAACAATCATACATCCAATCCATTATTAATGGATTGGATGTATGATTGCTGTACAGTCACAGTGTATGTATAATGGAGGTATGATTGCTGTACAGTGTATGTATAATAGAGGTATGATTGCTGTACAGTGTATGTATAATGGAGGTATGCTTGCTATACAGTGTATGTATAATGGAGGTATGCTTGCTGTACAGTGTATGTATAATGGAGGTATGCTTGCTGTATAGTGTATGTATAATGGAGGTATGCTTGCTGTATAGTGTATGTATAATGGATGTATGATTGCTGTAAAGTCAGTGTATGTATAATGGAGGTATGCTTGCTGTTCAGTCACAGTGTATGTATAATGGATGTATGATTGCTGTACAGTCACAGTGTATGTATAATGGATGTATGATTGCTGTACAGTTTATGTATAATGGAGGTATGCTTGCTGTACAGTGTATGTATGATGGATGTATGATTGCTGTACAGTCACAGTGTATGTATAATGGAGGTATGCTTGCTGTACAGTGTATGTATAATGGAGGTATGCTTGCTGTACAGTGTATGTATAATGGAGGTATGATTGCTGTACAGTGTATGTATAATGGAGGTATGATTGCTGTACAGTGTATGTATAATGGAGGTATGATTGCTGTACAGTGTATGTATAATGGAGGTATGATTGCTGTACAGTGTATGTATAATGGAGGTATGCTTGCTGTACAGTGTATGTATAATGGATGTATGATTGCTGTACAGTGTATGTATAATGGATGTATGATTGCTGTACAGTCACAGGGTATGTATAATGGAGGTATGCTTGCTGTACAGTGTATGTATAATGGATGTATGATTGCTGTACAGTCACAGTGTATGTATAATGGAGGTACGCTTGCTGTACAGTGTATGTATAATGGATGTTTGATTGCTATACAGTCACAGTGTATGTATAATGGATGTATGATTGCTGTACAGTCAGTGTATGTATAATGGATGTATGATTGCTGTACAGTGTATGTATAATGGATGTATGATTGCTGCACAGTGTATGTATAATGGAGGTATGCTTGCTGTACAGTGTATGTATAATGGAGGTATGATTGCTGTACAGTGTATGTATAATGGATGTATGATTGCTGTACAGTGTATGTATAATGGATGTATGATTGCTGTACAGTGTATGTATAATGGATGTATGATTGCTGTACAGTGTATGTATAATGAATGTATGATTGCTGTACAGTGTATGTATAATGGATGTATGATTGCTGTACAGTGTATGTATAATGAATGTATGATTGCTGTACAGTGTATGTATAATGGAGGTATGCTTGCTGTACAGTGTATGTATAATGGATGTATGATTGCTGTACAGTGTATGTATAATGAATGTATGATTGCTGTACAGTGTATGTATAATAGAGGTATGATTGCTGTACAGTGTATGTATAATGGAGGTATGCTTGCTATACAGTGTATGTATAATGGAGGTATGCTTGCTGTACAGTGTATGTATAATGGAGGTATGCTTGCTGTATAGTGTATGTATAATGGAGGTATGCTTGCTGTATAGTGTATGTATAATGGATGTATGATTGCTGTACAGTCAGTGTATGTATAATGGAGGTATGCTTGCTGTTCAGTCACAGTGTATGTATAATGGATGTATGATTGCTGTACAGTCACAGTGTATGTATAATGGATGTATGATTGCTGTACAGTTTATGTATAATGGAGGTATGCTTGCTGTACAGTGTATGTATGATGGATGTATGATTGCTGTACAGTCACAGTGTATGTATAATGGAGGTATGCTTGCTGTACAGTGTATGTATAATGGAGGTATGCTTGCTGTACAGTGTATGTATAATGGAGGTATGATTGCTGTACAGTGTATGTATAATGGAGGTATGATTGCTGTACAGTGTATGTATAATGGAGGTATGATTGCTGTACAGTGTATGTATAATGGAGGTATGATTGCTGTACAGTGTATGTATAATGGAGGTATGCTTGCTGTACAGTGTATGTATAATGGATGTATGATTGCTGTACAGTGTATGTATAATGGATGTATGATTGCTGTACAGTCACAGGGTATGTATAATGGAGGTATGCTTGCTGTACAGTGTATGTATAATGGATGTATGATTGCTGTACAGTCACAGTGTATGTATAATGGAGGTACGCTTGCTGTACAGTGTATGTATAATGGATGTTTGATTGCTATACAGTCACAGTGTATGTATAATGGATGTATGATTGCTGTACAGTCAGTGTATGTATAATGGATGTATGATTGCTGTACAGTGTATGTATAATGGATGTATGATTGCTGCACAGTGTATGTATAATGGAGGTATGCTTGCTGTACAGTGTATGTATAATGGAGGTATGATTGCTGTACAGTGTATGTATAATGGATGTATGATTGCTGTACAGTGTATGTATAATGGATGTATGATTGCTGTACAGTGTATGTATAATGGATGTATGATTGCTGTACAGTGTATGTATAATGAATGTATGATTGCTGTACAGTGTATGTATAATGGATGTATGATTGCTGTACAGTGTATGTATAATGAATGTATGATTGCTGTACAGTGTATGTATAATGGAGGTATGCTTGCTGTACAGTGTATGTATAATGGATGTATGATTGCTGTACAGTGTATGTATAATGAATGTATGATTGCTGTACAGTGTATGTATAATGGATGTATGATTGCTGTACAGTGTATGTATAATGAATGTATGATTGCTGTACAGTGTATGTATAATGGAGGTATGCTTGCTGTACAGTGTATGTATAATGGATGTATTATTGCTGTACAGTGTATGTATAATGAATGTATGATTGCTGTACAGTGTATGTATAATGGAGGTATGCTTGCTGTGCAGTGTATGTATAATGGATGTATGATTGCTGTACAGTGTATGTATAATGGATGTATGATTGCTGTACGATGTATGTATAATGGATGTATGATTGCTGTACAGTGTATGTATAATGAATGTATGATTGCTGTACAGTGTATGTATAATGGAGGTATGCTTGCTGTACAGTGTATGTATAATGGATGTATGATTGCTGTACAGTGTATGTATAATGGAGGTATGCTTGCTGTACAGTGTATGTATAATGGAGGCATGCTTGCTGTACAGTGTATGTATAATGAATGTATGATTGCTGTACAGTGTATGTATACTGAATGTATGATTGCTGTACAGTGTATGTATGATGGAGGTATGCTTGCTGTACAGTGTATGTATAATGGATGTATGATTGCTGTACAGACACAGTGTATGTATAATGGATGTATGATTGCTGTACAGTGTATGTATAATGAATGTATGATTGCTGTACAGTGTATGTATAATGGATGTATGATTGCTGTACAGTCACTGTGTATGTATTATGAATGTATGCTTGCTGTACAGTGTATGTATAATGGATGTATGATTGCTGTACAGTGTATGTATAATGGATGTATGATTGCTGTACAGTGTATGAATAATGGATTTATGATTGCTGTACAGTGTATGTATAATGGATGTATGATTGCTGTACACTGTATGTATAATGGAGGTATGCTTGCTGTACAGTGTATGTATAATGGAGGTATGATTGTTGTACAGTGTATGTATAATGGATTTATGATTGCTGTACAGTGTATGTATAATGGATGTATGATTGCTGTACAGTGTATGTATAATGGATGTATGATTGCTGTACAGTGTATGTATAATGGATGTATGATTGCTGTACAGTGTATGTATAATGAATGTATGATTGCTGTACAGTGTATGTATAATGGAGGTATGCTTGCTGTACAGTGTATGTATAATGGATGTATGATTGCTGTACAGTGTATGCATTATGGATGTATGATTGCTGTACAGTGTATGTATAATGGATGTATGATTGCTGTACAGTGTATGTATAATAAATGTATGATTGCTGTACAGTGTATGTATAATGGAGGTATGCTTGCTGTACAGTGTATGTATAATGGATGTATGATTGCTGTACAGTGTATGTATAATAGAGGTACGATTGCTGTACAGTGTATGTATAATAGAGGTACGATTGCTGTACAGTGTATGTATAATGAATGTATGATTGCTGTACAGTGTATGTATAATGGATGTATGATTGCTGTACAGTGTATGTATAATGGAGGTATGCTTGCTGTACAGTGTATGTATAATGGAGGTATGCTTGCTGTACAGTGTATGTATAATGGATGTATGATTGCTGTACAGTGTATGTATACTGAATGTATGATTGCTGTACAGTGTATGTATAATGGAGGTATGCTTGCTGTACAGTGTATGTATAATGGATGTATGATTGCTGTACAGTGTATGTATAATGGAGGTATGATTGCTGTACAGTGTATGTATAATGAATGTGTGATTGCTGTACAGTGTATGTATAATGGAGGTATGATTGCTGTACAGTGTATGTATAATGGATGTATGATTGCTGTACAGTGTATGTATAATGGATGTATGATTGCTGTACAGTGTATGTATAATGGAGGTATGATTGCTGTACAGTGTATGTATAATGAATGTATGATTTCTGTACAGTGTATGTATAATGGAGGTATAATTGCTGTACAGTGTATGTATAATGGAGGTATGCTTGCTGTACAGTGTATGTATAATGGAGGTATGCTTGCTGTACAGTGTATGTATAATGGATGTATGATTGCTGTACAGTGTATGTATACTGAATGTATGATTGCTGTACAGTGTATGTATAATGGAGGTATGCTTGCTGTACAGTGTATGTATAATGTATGTATGATTGCTGTACAGTGTATGTATAATGAATGTATGATTGCTGTACAGTGTATGTATAATGGAGGTATGATTGCTGTACAGTGTATGTATAATGAATGTATGATTGCTGTACAGTGTATGTATAATGGAGGTATGGTTGCTGTACAGTGTATGTATAATGGATGTATGATTGCTGTACAATGTATGTATAATGGATGTATGATTGCTGTACAGTGTATGTATAATGGAGGTATGATTGCTGTACAGTGTATGTATAATGAATGTATGATTTCTGTACAGTGTATGTATAATGGAGGTATGATTGCTGTACAGTGTATGTATAATGGAGGTATGATTGCTGTACAGTGTATGTATAATGGAGGTATGCTTGCTGTACAGTCACAGTGTATGTATAATGGATGTCTGATTGCTGTACAGTCACAGTGTATTTATAATGGATGTATGATTGCTGTACAGTGTATGTATAATGGAGGTATGCTTGCTGTACAGTGTATGTATAATGGATATATGATTGCTGTACAGTCACAGTTTATGTATAATGGAGGTATGCTTGCTGTACAGTGTATGTATAATGGAGGTATTCTTGCTGTACAGTGTATGTATAATGGAGGTATGATTGCTGTACAGTGTATGTATAATGGAGGTATGATTGCTGTACAGTGTATGTATAATGGAGGTATGATTGCTGTACAGTGTATGTATAATCGAGGTATGCTTGCTGTATAGTGTATGTATAATGGATGTATGATTGCTGTACAGTGTATGTATAATGGATGTATGATTGCTGTACAGTCACAGTGTATGTATAATGGAGGTATGCTTGCTGTACAGTGTATGTATAATGGATGTATGATTGCTGTACAGTGTATGTATAATGGATGTATGATTGCTGTACAGTGTATGTATAATGGATGTATGATTGCTGTACAGACACAGTGTATGTATAATGGATGTATGATTGCTGTACAGTGTATGTATAATGAATGTATGATTGCTGTACAGTGTATGTATAATGGATATATGATTGCTGTACAGTCACAGTGTATGTATAATGAATGTATGCTTGCTGTACAGTGTATGTATAATGGATGTATGATTGCTGTACAGTGTATGTATAATGAATGTATGATTGCTGTACAGTGTATGTATAATGGAGGTATGCTTGCTGTACAGTGTATGTATAATGGATGTATGATTGCTGTACAGTGTATGTATAATGAATGTATGATTGCTGTATAGTGTATGTATAATAGAGGTATGATTGCTGTACAGTGTATGTATAATGAATGTATGATTGCTGTACAGTGTATGTATAATGGAGGTATGCTTGCTGTACAGTGTATGTATAATGGATGTATGATTGCTGTACAGTGTATGTATAATGAATGTATGATTGCTGTACAGTGTATGTATAATGGATGTATGATTGCTGTACAGTGTATGTATAATGAATGTATGATTGCTGTACAGTGTATGTATAATGGAGGTATGCTTGCTGTACAGTGTATGTATAATGGAGGTATGCTTGCTGTACAGTGTATGTATAATGGATGTATGATTGCTGTACAGTGTATGTATACTGAATGTATGATTGCTGTACAGTGTATGTATAATGGAGGTATGCTTGCTGTACAGTGTATGTATAATGGATGTATGATTGCTGTACAGTGTATGTATAATGAATGTATGATTGCTGTACAGTGTATGTATAATAGAGGTACGATTGCTGTACAGTGTATGTATAATGAATGTATGATTGCTGTACAGTGTATGTATAATGGATGTATGATTGCTGTACAGTGTATGTATAATGGAGGTATGCTTGCTGTACAGTGTATGTATAATGGATGTATGATTGCTGTACAGTGTATGTATAATGGAGGTATGCTTGCTGTACAGTGTATGTATAATGGAGGTATGCTTGCTGTACAGTGTATGTATAATGGATGTATGATTGCTGTACAGTGTATGTATACTGAATGTATGATTGCTGTACAGTGTATGTATAATGGAGGTATGCTTGCTGTACAGTGTATGTATAATGGATGTATGATTGCTGTACAGTGTATGTATAATGGAGGTATGATTGCTGTACAGTGTATGTATAATGAATGTGTGATTGCTGTACAGTGTATGTATAATGGAGGTATGATTGCTGTACAGTGTATGTATAATGGAGGTATGATTGCTGTACAGTGTATGTATAATGGATGTATGATTGCTGTACAGTGTATGTATAATGGAGGTATGATTGCTGTACAGTGTATGTATAATGAATGTATGATTTCTGTACAGTGTATGTATAATGGAGGTATAATTGCTGTACAGTGTATGTATAATGGAGGTATGATTGCTGTACAGTGTATGTATAATGGAGGTATGCTTGCTGTACAGTGTATGTATAATGGATGTATGATTGCTGTACAGTGTATGTATAATGAATGTATGATTGCTGTACAGTGTATGTATAATGGAGGTATGCTTGCTGTACAGTGTATGTATAATGGATGTATGATTGCTGTACAGTGTATGTATACTGAATGTATGATTGCTGTACAGTGTATGTATAATGGAGGTATGCTTGCTGTACAGTGTATGTATAATGGATGTATGATTGCTGTACAGTGTATGTATAATGAATGTATGATTGCTGTACAGTGTATGTATAATAGAGGTACGATTGCTGTACAGTGTATGTATAATGAATGTATGATTGCTGTACAGTGTATGTATAATGGATGTATGATTGCTGTACAGTGTATGTATAATGGAGGTATGCTTGCTGTACAGTGTATGTATAATGGATGTATGATTGCTGTACAGTGTATGTATAATGGAGGTATGCTTGCTGTACAGTGTATGTATAATGGAGGTATGCTTGCTGTACAGTGTATGTATAATGGATGTATGATTGCTGTACAGTGTATGTATACTGAATGTATGATTGCTGTACAGTGTATGTATAATGGAGGTATGCTTGCTGTACAGTGTATGTATAATGGATGTATGATTGCTGTACAGTGTATGTATAATGGAGGTATGATTGCTGTACAGTGTATGTATAATGAATGTGTGATTGCTGTACAGTGTATGTATAATGGAGGTATGATTGCTGTACAGTGTATGTATAATGGATGTATGATTGCTGTACAGTGTAAGTATAATGGATGTATGATTGCTGTACAGTGTATGTATAATGGAGGTATGATTGCTGTACAGTGTATGTATAATGAATGTATGATTTCTGTACAGTGTATGTATAATGGAGGTATAATTGCTGTACAGTGTATGTATAATGGAGGTATGATTGCTGTACAGTGTATGTATAATGGAGGTATGCTTGCTGTACAGTGTATGTATAATGGATGTATGATTGCTGTACAGTGTATGTATACTGAATGTATGATTGCTGTACAGTGTATGTATAATGGAGGTATGCTTGCTGTACAGTGTATGTATAATGTATGTATGATTGCTGTACAGTGTATGTATAATGAATGTATGATTGCTGTACAGTGTATGTATAATGGAGGTATGATTGCTGTACAGTGTATGTATAATGAATGTATGATTGCTGTACAGTGTATGTATAATGGAGGTATGGTTGCTGTACAGTGTATGTATAATGGATGTATGATTGCTGTACACTGTATGTATAATGGAGGTATGATTGCTGTACAGTGTATGTATAATGAATGTATGATTTCTGTACAGTGTATGTATAATGGAGGTATGATTGCTGTACAGTGTATGTATAATGGAGGTATGATTGCTGTACAGTGTATGTATAATGGAGGTATGCTTGCTGTACAGTCACAGTGTATGTATAATGGATGTATGATTGCTGTACAGTCACAGTGTATTTATAATGGATGTATGATTGCTGTACAGTGTATGTATAATGGAGGTATGCTTGCTGTACAGTGTATGTATAATGGATGTATGATTGCTGTACAGTCACAGTTTATGTATAATGGAGGTATGCTTGCTGTACAGTGTATGTATAATGGAGGTATTCTTGCTGTACAGTGTATGTATAATGGAGGTATGATTGCTGTACAGTGTATGTATAATGGAGGTATGATTGCTGTACAGTGTATGTATAATGGAGGTATGATTGCTGTACAGTGTATGTATAATCGAGGTATGCTTGCTGTACAGTGTATGTATAATGGATGTATGATTGCTGTACAGTGTATGTATAATGGATGTATGATTGCTGTACAGTCACAGTGTATGTATAATGGAGGTATGCTTGCTGTACAGTGTATGTATAATGGATGTATGATTGCTGTACAGTCACAGTGTATGTATAATGGAGGTACGCTTGCTGTACAGTGTATGTATAATGGATGTATGATTGCTGTACAGTCACAGTGTTTGTATAATGGATGTATGATTGCTGTACAGTCAGTGTATGTATAATGGATGTATGATTGCTGTACAGTGTATGTATAATGGATGTATGATTGCTGTACAGTCACAGTGTATGTATAATGGATGTTTGATTGCTGTACAGTGTATGTATACTGAATGTATGATTGCTTTACAGTGTATGTATAATGGAGGTATGCGTGCTGTACAGTGTATGTATAATGGATGTATGATTGCTGTACAGACACAGTGTATGTATAATGGATGTATGATTGCTGTACAGTGTATGTATAATGGATGTATGATTGCTGTACAATCACTTGGTATGTATAATGAATATATGCTTGCTGTACAGTGTATGTAAAATGGATGTATGATTGCTGTACAGTGTATGTATAATGGATGTATGATTGCTGTACAGTGTATGTATAATGGATATATGATTGCTGTACAGACACAGTGTATGTATAATGGATGTATGATTGCTGTACAGTATATGTATAATGAATGTATGATTGCTGTACAGTGTATGTATAATGAATGTATGATTGCTGTACAGTGTATGTATAATGGATATATGATTGCTGTACAGTCACAGTGTATGTATAATGAATGTATGCTTGCTGTACAGTGTATGTATAATGGATGTATGATTGCTGTACAGTGTATGTATAATGAATGTATGATTGCTGTACAGTGTATGTATAATGGATGTATGATTGCTGTACAGTGTATGTATAATGAATGTATGATTGCTGTACAGTGTATGTATAATGGAGGTATGCTTGCTGTACAGTGTATGTATACTGGATGTATGATTGCTGTACAGTGTATGTATAATGGAGGTATGCTTGCTGTACAGTGTATGTATAATGGAGGTATGCTTGCTGTACAGTGTATGTATAATGGATGTATGATTGCTGTACAGTGTATGTATAATGAATGTATGATTGCTGTACAGTGTATGTATAATAGAGGTATGATTGCTGTACAGTGTATGTATAATGAATGTATGATTGCTGTACAGTGTATGTATAATGGATGTATGATTGCTGTACAGTGTATGTATAATGGATGTATGCTTGCTGTACAGTGTATGTATAATGGAGGTATGCTTGCTGTACAGTGTATGTATAATGGAGGTATGCTTGCTGTACAGTGTATGTATAATGGAGGTATGCTTGCTGTACAGTGTATGTATAATGGATGTATGATTGCTGTACAGTGTATGTATACTGAATGTATGATTGCTGTACAGTGTATGTATACTGAATGTATGATTGCTGTACAGTGTATGTATAATGGAGGTATGCTTGCTGTACAGTGTATGTATAATGGATGTATGATTGCTGTACAGTGTATGTATAATGGAGGTATGATTGCTGTACAGTGTATGTATAATGGATGTATGATTGCTGTACAGTGTATGTATAATGAATGTGTGATTGCTGTACAGTGTATGTATAATGGAGGTATGATTGCTGTACAGTGTATGTATAATGGATGTATGATTGCTGTACAGTGTATGTATAATGGATGTATGATTGCTGTACAGTGTATGTATAATGGAGGTATGATTGCTGTACAGTGTATGTATAATGAATGTATGATTTCTGTACAGTGTATGTATAATGGAGGTATAATTGCTGTACAGTGTATGTATAATGGAGGTATGATTGCTGTACAGTGTATGTATAATGGAGGTATGCTTGCTGTACAGTGTATGTATAATGGATGTATGATTGCTGTACAGTGTATGTATACTGAATGTATGATTGCTGTACAGTGTATGTATAATGGAGGTATGCTTGCTGTACAGTGTATGTATAATGGATGTATGATTGCTGTACAGTGTATGTATAATGAATGTATGATTGTTGTACAGTGTATGTATAATGGATGTATGATTGCTGTACAGTGTATGTATAATGAATGTATGATTGCTGTACAGTGTATGTATAATGGAGGTATGCTTGCTGTACAGTGTATGTATAATGGATGTATGATTGCTGTACAGTGTATGTATAATGAATGTATGATTGCTGTACAGTGTATGTATAATGGATATATTATTGCTGTACAGTGTATGTATAATGAATGTATGATTGCTGTACAGTGTATGTATAATGGAGGTATGCTTGCTGTACAGTGTATGTATAATGGATGTATGATTGCTGTACAGTGTATGTATAATGGATGTATGATTGCTGTACGATGTATGTATAATGGATGTATGATTGCTGTACAGTGTATGTATAATGAATGTATGATTGCTGTACAGTGTATGTATAATGGAGGTATGCTTGCTGTACAGTGTATGTATAATGGATGTATGATTGCTGTACAGTGTATGTATAATGGAGGTATGCTTGCTGTACAGTGTATGTATAATGGAGGCATGCTTGCTGTACAGTGTATGTATAATGAATGTATGATTGCTGTACAGTGTATGTATACTGAATGTATGATTGCTGTACAGTGTATGTATGATGGAGGTATGCTTGCTGTACAGTGTATGTATAATGGATGTATGATTGCTGTACAGACACAGTGTATGTATAATGGATGTATGATTGCTGTACAGTGTATGTATAATGAATGTATGATTGCTGTACAGTGTATGTATAATGGATGTATGATTGCTGTACAGTCACTGTGTATGTATTATGAATGTATGCTTGCTGTACAGTGTATGTATAATGGATGTATGATTGCTGTACAGTGTATGTATAATGGATGTATGATTGCTGTACAGTGTATGAATAATGGATTTATGATTGCTGTACAGTGTATGTATAATGGATGTATGATTGCTGTACACTGTATGTATAATGGAGGTATGCTTGCTGTACAGTGTATGTATAATGGAGGTATGATTGTTGTACAGTGTATGTATAATGGATTTATGATTGCTGTACAGTGTATGTATAATGGATGTATGATTGCTGTACAGTGTATGTATAATGGATGTATGATTGCTGTACAGTGTATGTATAATGGATGTATGATTGCTGTACAGTGTATGTATAATGAATGTATGATTGCTGTACAGTGTATGTATAATGGAGGTATGCTTGCTGTACAGTGTATGTATAATGGATGTATGATTGCTGTACAGTGCATGCATTATGGATGTATGATTGCTGTACAGTGTATGTATAATGGATGTATGATTGCTGTACAGTGTATGTATAATAAATGTATGATTGCTGTACAGTGTATGTATAATGGAGGTATGCTTGCTGTACAGTGTATGTATAATGGATGTATGATTGCTGTACAGTGTATGTATAATAGAGGTACGATTGCTGTACAGTGTATGTATAATAGAGGTACGATTGCTGTACAGTGTATGTATAATGAATGTATGATTGCTGTACAGTGTATGTATAATGGATGTATGATTGCTGTACAGTGTATGTATAATGGAGGTATGCTTGCTGTACAGTGTATGTATAATGGATGTATGATTGCTGTACAGTGTATGTATAATGGAGGTATGCTTGCTGTACAGTGTATGTATAATGGAGGTATGCTTGCTGTACAGTGTATGTATAATGGATGTATGATTGCTGTACAGTGTATGTATACTGAATGTATGATTGCTGTACAGTGTATGTATAATGGAGGTATGCTTGCTGTACAGTGTATGTATAATGGATGTATGATTGCTGTAAAGTGTATGTATAATGGAGGTATGATTGCTGTACAGTGTATGTATAATGGATGTATGATTGCTGTACAGTGTATGTATAATGGATGTATGATTGCTGTACAGTGTATGTATAATGGAGGTATGATTGCTGTACAGTGTATGTATAATGAATGTATGATTTCTGTACAGTGTATGTATAATGGAGGTATAATTGCTGTACAGTGTATGTATAATGGAGGTATGCTTGCTGTACAGTGTATGTATAATGGAGGTATGCTTGCTGTACAGTGTATGTATAATGGATGTATGATTGCTGTACAGTGTATGTATACTGAATGTATGATTGCTGTACAGTGTATGTATAATGGAGGTATGCTTGCTGTACAGTGTATGTATAATGTATGTATGATTGCTGTACAGTGTATGTATAATGAATGTATGATTGCTGTACAGTGTATGTATAATGGAGGTATGATTGCTGTACAGTGTATGTATAATGAATGTATGATTGCTGTACAGTGTATGTATAATGGAGGTATGGTTGCTGTACAGTGTATGTATAATGGATGTATGATTGCTGTACAGTGTATGTATAATGGATGTATGATTGCTGTACAGTGTATGTATAATGGAGGTATGATTGCTGTACAGTGTATGTATACTGAATGTATGATTGCTGTACAGTGTATGTATAATGGAGGTATGCTTGCTGTACAGTGTATGTATAATGGATGTATGATTGCTGTACAGTGTATGTATAATGAATGTATGATTGCTGTACAGTGTATGTATAATAGAGGTACGATTGCTGTACAGTGTATGTATAATGAATGTATGATTGCTGTACAGTGTATGTATAATGGATGTATGATTGCTGTACAGTGTATGTATAATGGAGGTATGCTTGCTGTACAGTGTATGTATAATGGATGTATGATTGCTGTACAGTGTATGTATAATGGAGGTATGCTTGCTGTACAGTGTATGTATAATGGAGGTATGCTTGCTGTACAGTGTATGTATAATGGATGTATGATTGCTGTACAGTGTATGTATACTGAATGTATGATTGCTGTACAGTGTATGTATAATGGAGGTATGCTTGCTGTACAGTGTATTTATAATGGATGTATGATTGCTGTACAGTGTATGTATAATGAATGTATGATTTCTGTACAGTGTATGTATAATGGAGGTATAATTGCTGTACAGTGTATGTATAATGGAGGTATGATTGCTGTACAGTGTATGTATAATGGATGTATGATTGCTGTACAGTGTATGTATAATGGATGTATGATTGCTGTACAGTGTATGTATAATGGAGGTATGATTGCTGTACAGTGTATGTATAATGAATGTATGATTTCTGTACAGTGTATGTATAATGGAGGTATAATTGCTGTACAGTGTATGTATAATGGAGGTATGATTGCTGTACAGTGTATGTATAATGGAGGTATGCTTGCTGTACAGTGTATGTATAATGGATGTATGATTGCTGTACAGTGTATGTATACTGAATGTATGATTGCTGTACAGTGTATGTATAATGGAGGTATGCTTGCTGTACAGTGTATGTATAATGTATGTATGATTGCTGTACAGTGTATGTATAATGAATGTATGATTGCTGTACAGTGTATGTATAATGGAGGTATGATTGCTGTACAGTGTATGTATAATGAATGTATGATTGCTGTACAGTGTATGTATAATGGAGGTATGGTTGCTGTACAGTGTATGTATAATGGATGTATGATTGCTGTACAGTGTATGTATAATGGAGGTATGATTGCTGTACAGTGTATGTATAATGAATGTATGATTTCTGTACAGTGTATGTATAATGGAGGTATGATTGCTGTACAGTGTATGTATAATGGAGGTATGATTGCTGTACAGTGTATGTATAATGGAGGTATGTTTGCTGTACAGTCACAGTGTATGTATAATGGATGTATGATTGCTGTACAGTCACAGTGTATTTATAATGGATGTATGATTGCTGTACAGTGTATGTATAATGGAGGTATGCTTGCTGTACAGTGTATGTATAATGGATGTATGATTGCTGTACAGTCACAGTTTATGTATAATGGAGGTATGCTTGCTGTACAGTGTATGTATAATGGAGGTATGCTTGCTGTACAGTGTATGTATAATGGAGGTATGATTGCTGTACAGTGTATGTATAATGGAGGTATGATTGCTGTACAGTGTATGTATAATGGAGGTATGATTGCTGTACAGTGTATGTATAATCGAGGTATGCTTGCTGTACAGTGTATGTATAATGGATGTATGATTGCTGTACAGTGTATGTATAATGGATGTATGATTGCTGTACAGTCACAGTGTATGTATAATGGAGGTATGCTTGCTGTACAGTGTATGTATAATGGATGTATGATTGCTGTACAGTCACAGTGTATGTATAATGGAGGTACGCTTGCTGTACAGTGTATGTATAATGGATGTATGATTGCTGTACAGTCACAGTGTTTGTATAATGGATGTATGATTGCTGTACAGTCAGTGTATGTATAATGGATGTATGATTGCTGTACAGTGTATGTATAATGGATGTATGATTGCTGTACAGTCACAGTGTATGTATAATGGATGTATGATTGCTGTACAGTGTATGTATACTGAATGTATGATTGCTTTACAGTGTATGTATAATGGAGGTATGCGTGCTGTACAGTGTATGTATAATGGATGTATGATTGCTGTACAGACACAGTGTATGTATAATGGATGTATGATTGCTGTACAGTGTATGTATAATGGATGTATGATTGCTGTACAATCACTTGGTATGTATAATGAATATATGCTTGCTGTACAGTGTATGTAAAAAGGATGTATGATTGCTGTACAGTGTATGTATAATGGATGTATGATTGCTGTACAGTGTATGTATAATGGATGTATGATTGCTGTACAGTGTATGTATAATGGATGTATGATTGCTGTACAGTGTATGTATAATGAATGTATGATTGCTGTACAGTGTATGTATAATGGATATATGATTGCTGTACAGTCACAGTGTATGTATAATGAATGTATGCTTGCTGTACAGTGTATGTATAATGGAGGTATGATTGCTGTACAGTGTATGTATAATGAATGTATGATTTCTGTACAGTGTATGTATAATGGAGGTATAATTGCTGTACAGTGTATGTATAATGGAGGTATGATTGCTGTACAGTGTATGTATAATGGAGGTATGCTTGCTGTACAGTGTATGTATAATGGATGTATGATTGCTGTACAGTGTATGTATACTGAATGTATGATTGCTGTACAGTGTATGTATAATGGAGGTATGCTTGCTGTACAGTGTATGTATAATGTATGTATGATTGCTGTACAGTGTATGTATAATGAATGTATGATTGCTGTACAGTGTATGTATAATGGAGGTATGATTGCTGTACAGTGTATGTATAATGAATGTATGATTGCTGTACAGTGTATGTATAATGGAGGTATGGTTGCTGTACAGTGTATGTATAATGGATGTATGATTGCTGTACAGTGTATGTATAATGGATGTATGATTGCTGTACAGTGTATGTATAATGGAGGTATGATTGCTGTACAGTGTATGTATAATGAATGTATGATTTCTGTACAGTGTATGTATAATGGATGTATGATTGCTGTACAGTGTATGTATAATGGAGGTATGATTGCTGTACAGTGTATGTATAATGAATATATGATTGCTGTACAGTGTATGTATAATGGAGGTATGATTGCTGTACAGTGTATGTATAATGGAGGTATGATTGCTGTACAGTGTATGTATAATGGAGGTATGATTGCTGTACAGTGTATGTATAATGGAGGTATGATTGCTGTACAGTGTATGTATAATGGAGGTATGATTGCTGTACAGTGTATGTATAATGGAGGTATGATTGCTGTACAGTGTATGTATAATGAATGTATGATTTCTGTACAGTATATGTATAATGGAGGTATGATTGCTGTACAGTGTATGTATAATGGAGGTATGATTGCTGTACAGTGTATGTATAATGAATATATGATTGCTGTACAGTGTATGTATAATGGATGTATGATTGCTGTACAGTGTATGTATACTGAATGTATGATTGCTGTACAGTGTATGTATAATGAATGTATGATTGCTGTACAGTGTATGTATACTGAATGTATGATTGCTGTACAGTGTATGTATACTGAATGTATGATTGCTGTACAGTGTATGTATAATGGAGGTATGATTGCTGTACAGTGTATGTATAATGGAGGTATGATTGCTGTACAGTGTATGTATAATGGAGGTATGATTGCTGTACAGTGTATGTATAATGGAGGTATGATTGCTGTACAGTGTATGTATAATGAATGTATGATTTCTGTACAGTATATGTATAATGGAGGTATGATTGCTGTACAGTGTATGTATAATGGAGGTATGATTGCTGTACAGTGTATGTATAATGAATATATGATTGCTGTACAGTGTATGTATAATGGATGTATGATTGCTGTACAGTGTATGTATACTGAATGTATGATTGCTGTACAGTGTATGTATAATGGATGTATGATTGCTGTACAGTGTATGTATACTGAATGTATGATTGCTGTACAGTATGTATAATGGAGGTATGCTTGCTGTACAGTGTATGTATAATGGATGTATGATTGCTGTACAGTGTATGTATAATGAATGTATGATTGCTGTACAGTGTATGTATAATGGAGGTATGATTGCTGTACAGTGTATGTATAATGAATGTATGATTGCTGTACAGTGTATGTATAATGGAGGTATGATTGCTGTACAGTGTATGTATAATGGATGTATGATTGCTGTACAGTGTATGTATAATGAATGTATGATTGCTGTACAGTGTATGTATAATGGAGGTATGATTGCTGTACAGTGTGTGTATAATGAATGTATGATTGCTTTACAGTGTATGTATAATGGAGGTATGATTGCTTTACAGTGTATGTATAATGGAGGTATGATTGCTGTACAGTGTATGTATAATGGAGGTATGATTGCTGTACAGTGTATGTATAATGGAGGTATGATTGCTGTACAGTGTATGTATAATGGAGGTATGATTGCTGTACAGTGTATGTATAATGGAGGTATGATTGCTGTACAGTGTATGTATAATGGAGGTATGATTGCTGTACAGTGTATGTATAATGGATGTATGATTGCTGTACAGTGTATGTATAATGGAGGTATGCTTGCTGTACAGTGTATGTATAATGGAGGCATGATTGCTGTACAGACACAGTGTATGTATAATGGATGTATGATTGCTGTACAGTGTATGTATAATGAATGTATGATTGCTGTACAGTGTATGTATAATGGATGTATGATTGCTGTACAGTCACTGTGTATGTATTATGAATGTATGCTTGCTGTACAGTGTATGTATAATGGATGTATGATTGCTGTACAGTGTATGTATAATGGATGTATGATTGCTGTACAGTGTATGAATAATGGATTTATGATTGCTGTACAGTGTATGTATAATGGATGTATGATTGCTGTACACTGTATGTATAATGGAGGTATGCTTGCTGTACAGTGTATGTATAATGGAGGTATGATTGTTGTACAGTGTATGTATAATGGATTTATGATTGCTGTACAGTGTATGTATAATGGATGTATGATTGCTGTACAGTGTATGTATAATGGATGTATGATTGCTGTACAGTGTATGTATAATGGATGTATGATTGCTGTACAGTGTATGTATAATGAATGTATGATTGCTGTACAGTGTATGTATAATGGAGGTATGCTTGCTGTACAGTGTATGTATAATGGATGTATGATTGCTGTACAGTGTATGCATTATGGATGTATGATTGCTGTACAGTGTATGTATAATGGATGTATGATTGCTGTACAGTGTATGTATAATAAATGTATGATTGCTGTACAGTGTATGTATAATGGAGGTATGCTTGCTGTACAGTGTATGTATAATGGATGTACGATTGCTGTACAGTGTATGTATAATAGAGGTACGATTGCTGTACAGTGTATGTATAATAGAGGTACGATTGCTGTACAGTGTATGTATAATGAATGTATGATTGCTGTACAGTGTATGTATAATGGATGTATGATTGCTGTACAGTGTATGTATAATGGAGGTATGCTTGCTGTACAGTGTATGTATAATGGATGTATGATTGCTGTACAGTGTATGTATAATGGAGGTATGCTTGCTGTACAGTGTATGTATAATGGAGGTATGCTTGCTGTACAGTGTATGTATAATGGATGTATGATTGCTGTACAGTGTATGTATACTGAATGTATGATTGCTGTACAGTGTATGTATAATGGAGGTATGCTTGCTGTACAGTGTATGTATAATGGATGTATGATTGCTGTACAGTGTATGTATAATGGAGGTATGATTGCTGTACAGTGTATGTATAATGAATGTGTGATTGCTGTACAGTGTATGTATAATGGAGGTATGATTGCTGTACAGTGTATGTATAATGGATGTATGATTGCTGTACAGTGTATGTATAATGGATGTATGATTGCTGTACAGTGTATGTATAATGGAGGTATGATTGCTGTACAGTATGTATAATGAATGTATAATTTCTGTACAGTGTATGTATAATGGAGGTATAATTGCTGTACAGTGTATGTATAATGGAGGTATGCTTGCTGTACAGTGTATGTATAATGGAGGTATGCTTGCTGTACAGTGTATGTATAATGGAGGTATGCTTGCTGTACAGTGTATGTATAATGGATGTATGATTGCTGTACAGTGTATGTATACTGAATGTATGATTGCTGTACAGTGTATGTATAATGGAGGTATGCTTGCTGTACAGTGTATGTATAATGGATGTATGATTGCTGTAAAGTGTATGTATAATGGAGGTATGATTGCTGTACAGTGTATGTATAATGAATGTGTGATTGCTGTACAGTGTATGTATAATGGAGGTATGATTGCTGTACAGTGTATGTATAATGGATGTATGATTGCTGTACAGTGTATGTATAATGGATGTATGATTGCTGTACAGTGTATGTATAATGGAGGTATGATTGCTGTACAGTGTATGTATAATGAATGTATGATTTCTGTACAGTGTATGTATAATGGAGGTATAATTGCTGTACAGTGTATGTATAATGGAGGTATGCTTGCTGTACAGTGTATGTATAATGGAGGTATGCTTGCTGTACAGTGTATGTATAATGGATGTATGATTGCTGTACAGTGTATGTATACTGAATGTATGATTGCTGTACAGTGTATGTATAATGGAGGTATGCTTGCTGTACAGTGTATGTATAATGTATGTATGATTGCTGTACAGTGTATGTATAATGAATGTATGATTGCTGTACAGTGTATGTATAATGGAGGTATGATTGCTGTACAGTGTATGTATAATGAATGTATGATTGCTGTACAGTGTATGTATAATGGAGGTATGGTTGCTGTACAGTGTATGTATAATGGATGTATGATTGCTGTACAGTGTATGTATAATGGATGTATGATTGCTGTACAGTGTATGTATAATGGAGGTATGATTGCTGTACAGTGTATGTATACTGAATGTATGATTGCTGTACAGTGTATGTATAATGGAGGTATGCTTGCTGTACAGTGTATGTATAATGGATGTATGATTGCTGTACAGTGTATGTATAATGAATGTATGATTGCTGTACAGTGTATGTATAATAGAGGTACGATTGCTGTACAGTGTATGTATAATGAATGTATGATTGCTGTACAGTGTATGTATAATGGATGTATGATTGCTGTACAGTGTATGTATAATGGAGGTATGCTTGCTGTACAGTGTATGTATAATGGATGTATGATTGCTGTACAGTGTATGTATAATGGAGGTATGCTTGCTGTACAGTGTATGTATAATGGAGGTATGCTTGCTGTACAGTGTATGTATAATGGATGTATGATTGCTGTACAGTGTATGTATACTGAATGTATGATTGCTGTACAGTGTATGTATAATGGAGGTATGCTTGCTGTACAGTGTATTTATAATGGATGTATGATTGCTGTACAGTGTATGTATAATGAATGTATGATTTCTGTACAGTGTATGTATAATGGAGGTATAATTGCTGTACAGTGTATGTATAATGGAGGTATGATTGCTGTACAGTGTATGTATAATGGATGTATGATTGCTGTACAGTGTATGTATAATGGATGTATGATTGCTGTACAGTGTATGTATAATGGAGGTATGATTGCTGTACAGTGTATGTATAATGAATGTATGATTTCTGTACAGTGTATGTATAATGGAGGTATAATTGCTGTACAGTGTATGTATAATGGAGGTATGATTGCTGTACAGTGTATGTATAATGGAGGTATGCTTGCTGTACAGTGTATGTATAATGGATGTATGATTGCTGTACAGTGTATGTATACTGAATGTATGATTGCTGTACAGTGTATGTATAATGGAGGTATGCTTGCTGTACAGTGTATGTATAATGTATGTATGATTGCTGTACAGTGTATGTATAATGAATGTATGATTGCTGTACAGTGTATGTATAATGGAGGTATGATTGCTGTACAGTGTATGTATAATGAATGTATGATTGCTGTACAGTGTATGTATAATGGAGGTATGGTTGCTGTACAGTGTATGTATAATGGATGTATGATTGCTGTACAGTGTATGTATAATGGAGGTATGATTGCTGTACAGTGTATGTATAATGAATGTATGATTTCTGTACAGTGTATGTATAATGGAGGTATGATTGCTGTACAGTGTATGTATAATGGAGGTATGATTGCTGTACAGTGTATGTATAATGGAGGTATGTTTGCTGTACAGTCACAGTGTATGTATAATGGATGTATGATTGCTGTACAGTCACAGTGTATTTATAATGGATGTATGATTGCTGTACAGTGTATGTATAATGGAGGTATGCTTGCTG
>NW_026609501.1:0-30497 GCF_029499605.1 Hyla sarda | reverse complement strand
TTAGCGATGATGATAGTAGTGATAGCGATGATGTTAGTAGTGATAGTGATGATGATAGTAGTGATAGCGATGATGATAGTAGTGATAGCGATGATGTGATGATGATAGTAGTGATAGTGATGAGTAGTGATAGTGATGATGATAGTAGTGATAGTGATGATGATAGTAGTGATAGTGATGATGATAGTAGTGATAGTGATGATGATAGTAGTGATAGTGATGATGATAGTAGTGATAGTGATGATGATAGTAGTGATAGTGATGATGATAGTAGTGATAGTGATGATGATAGTAGTGATAGTGATGATGATAGTAGTGATAGTGATGATGATAGTAGTGATAGTGATGATGATAGTTGTGATAGTGATGATGATAGTAGTGATAGTGATGATGATAGTAGTGATAGTGATGATGATAGTAGTGATAGTGATGATGATAGTAGTGATAGTGATGATGATAGTAGTGATAGTGATGATGATAGTAGTGATAGTGATGATGATAGTAGTGATAGTGATGAGGATAGTTGTGATAGTGATGATGATAGTAGTGATAGTGATGATGATAGTAGTGATAGTGATGATGATAGTAGTGATAGTGATGATGATAGTAGTGATAGTGATGATGATAGTTGTGATAGTGATGATGATAGTAGTGATAGTGATGATGATAGTTGTGATAGTGATGATGATAGTAGTGATAGTGATGATGATAGTAGTGATAGTGATGATGATAGTAGTGATAGTGATGATGATAGTAGTGATAGTGATGATGATAGTTGTGATAGTGATGATGATAGTAGTGATAGTGATGATGATAGTAGTGATAGTGATGATGATAGTTGTGATAGTGATGATGATAGTAGTGATAGTGATGATGATAGTAGTGATAGTGATGATGACAGTTGTGATAGTGATGATGATAGTAGTGATAGTGATGATGATAGTTGTGATAGTGATGATGATAGTAGTGATAGCGATGATGATAGTAGTGATAGTGATGATGATAGTAGTGATAGCGATGATGATAGTAGTGATAGTGATGATGATAGTAGTGATAGTGATGATGATAGTAGTGATAGTGATGATGATAGTAGTGATAGTGATGATGATAGTTGTGATAGTGATGATGATAGTAGTGATAGTGATGATGATAGTTGTGATAGTGATGATGATAGTAGTGATAGTGATGATGATAGTAGTGATAGTGATGATGATAGTAGTGATAGTGATGATGATAGTAGTGATAGTGATGATGATAGTAGTGATAGTGATGATAGTTGTGATAGTGATGATGATAGTAGTGATAGTGATGATGATAGTAGTGATAGTGATGATGATAGTAGTGATAGTGATGATGATAGTAGTGATAGTGATGATGATAGTAGTGATAGTGATGATGATAGTTGTGATAGTGATGATGATAGTTGTGATAGTGATGATGATAGTTGTGATAGTGATGATGATAGTTGTGATAGTGATGATGATAGTAGTGATAGTGATGATGATAGTAGTGATAGTGATTGATGATAGTAGTGATAGTGATGATGATAGTAGTGATAGTGATGATGATAGTAGTGATAGTGATGATAGTAGTGATAGCGATGATGATAGTAGTGATAGTGATGATAGTAGTGATAGCGATGATGATAGTTGTGATAGTAATGATGATAGTTGTGATAGTAATGATGATAGTAGTGATAGTGATGATGATAGTAGTGATAGTGATGATGATAGTAGTGATAGTGATGATGATAGTAGTGATACTGGTTATGATCATGATAGGAGTGATGATGATGATAGTAGTGGTGATGATGATGATGAAGTGGTAGTAGTGATGATGATGATGGTAGTAATAGTAGTATTGATGATGGTAGTAGTTGTAGTGGTGATGATGATGGTGGTAGTAGTAGTAGTGGTGATGATGGTAGTAGTAGTAGTGGTGATGATGATGATGGTAGTAGTAGTGTTGATGATGGTAGTAGTAGTAGTGGTGATGATGGTAGTAGTAGTAGTGGTGATGATGGTAGTAGTAGTAGTGGTGATGATGGTAGTAGTAGTAGTGGTGATGATGATGATAGTAGTGATGATGATGATGGTAGTAGTGGTGATGATGATGATGATAGTAGTGATGATGATGATGATAGTAGTGATGATGATGATGATAGTAGTGATGATGATGATGATAGTAGTGATGATGATGATGATGATGATGGTAGTAGTGATGATGATGTGATGGTAGTGGTGGTGATGATGATGATGGTAGTAGTGATTGATGATGATGATGATATTAGTGGTGATGATGATGGTAGTGGTGGTGATGATGATGGTAGTAGTGATGATGATGTGATGATGGTAGTAGTGATGTTGATGATGGTAGTAGTGGTGGTGATGTGATGGTAGTAGTGGTGATGATGATGTGGTAGTAGTGATGATGATGATGATGGTGGTAGTAGTGATGATGATGATGGTAGTAGTGGTGGTGATGATGATGGTGTGGTGGTGATGATGATGGTAGTAGTGATGATGATGATGATGATGGTAGTAGTGATGATGATGATGATGGTAGTGGTGGTGATGATGATGGTAGTAGTGATGATGATGATGATGGTAGTAGTGATTGATGATGATGATGATATTAGTGGTGATGATGTGGTAGTGGTGAAGATGATGATAGTAGTGAGGATGATGTGATGATGGTAGTAGTGATGATGATGATGATGATAGTAGTAGTGTTGATGATGATGATGGTAGTAGTGATGATGATGATGGTAGAAGTGATGATGGTGGTGGTGGTGGTGATGATGATGATAGTAGTGATTGATGATGATAGTAGTGATTGATGATGATGATGATGATGATGATATTAGTGGTGATGATGATGATAGTAGTGATGATGATGATGATGATGGTAGTAGTGGTGATGATGATGATAGTTGTGATGATGATGATGGTAGTAGTGATGATGATAATGATGATGGTAGTAGTAGTGATGTGATGGTAGTAGTGATGTGATGATGGTAGTAGTGGTGATGTTGATGGTAGTAGTGGTGATGATGGTGATGATGGTAGTGGTGATGGTGATGATGGTGATGATGATGATGATGGTGATGATGATGTAGTAGTGATGATGATGATGTAGTAGTGTGATGATGATGGTGGTGATGATAGTAGTGATGATGATGGTGGTAGTAGTGATGATGATGATGATGGTGGTAGTAGTGATGATGATGATGATGGTGGTAGTGATGGTGATGATGATAGTAGTGATGATGATGTGGTGGTGATGATAGTAGTGATGATGATGGTGGTAGTAGTGATGATGATGATGATGATGGTAGTAGTGATGATGTGATGGTAGTAGTGATGATGATGATGATGATGATGATGATAGTAGTGATGATGATGATGATAGTAGTGTGATGATGATGGTGGTGTGATGTGATGGTGGTAGTAGTGATGATGTGATGTGGTGGTAGTAGTGATGATGATGATGATGGTGGTAGTGTGATGATGATGATAGTAGTGATGATGATGATGGTGGTGATGATAGTAGTGATGATGATGGTGGTAGTAGTGATGATGTGATGGTGATGGTAGTAGTGATGGATGATGATGGTAGTAGTGATGATGATGATGATGATGATGATAGTAGTGTTGATGATGATGATAGTAGTGTGTGATGATGGTGGTGATGATAGTAGTGATGATGATGGTGGTGTAGTGATGATGATGATGATGGTGGTGTAGTGATGATGATGATGGTGGTAGTAGTGATGTGATGATGATGATGATGATGGTGGTAGTAGTGATGATGATGATGGTGGTAGTAGTGATGATGATGATGGTGGTGGTAGTGATGATGATGATGATGGTAGTAGTGATGATGATGATGATGATGAATAGTAGTGATGATGATGATGATAGTAGTGATGATGATGATGGTAGTAGTGATGATGATGATGATGGTGGTAGTAGTGATGATGATGATGATGGTGGTAGTAGTGATGATGATGATGGTGGTAGTAGTGATGATGATGATGATGATGATGATGGTGGTAGTAGTGATGATGATGATGGTGGTAGTAGTGATGATGATGATGGTGGTGGTAGTGATGATGATGATGATGGTAGTAGTGATGATGATGATGATGATGATGATAGTAGTGATGATGATGATGATAGTAGTGATGATGATGATGGTAGTAGTGATGATGATGATGATGGTGGTAGTAGTGATGATGATGATGATGGTGGTAGTAGTGATGATGATGATGGTGGTAGTAGTTGATGATGATGATGGTGGTAGTAGTGATGATGATGATGATGACGATGATGGTGGTAGTAGTGATGATGATGATGATGATGATGATGGTGGTAGTAGTGATGATGATGATGATGGTGGTAGTGATGATGATGATGGTGGTGGTAGTAGTGATGATGATGGTGGTGGTAGTGATGATGATGATGATGGTGGTAGTAGTGATGATGATGGTGGTAGTGATGATGATGATGATGATGGTGGTAGTAGTGGGGGTCTTAGTGCTGCTGGTGGTGATTGTAGTTGTAGTACATCCCCCATTCTCCTCCTCTCCTCATCCGTAGTTGTGGGGGCGTCTTCCTCTTAACCCGAACCTCCTCATTAATGATGAGAGAACAATCTACATAGGATGATGGGGGTTGTAGGCCGCTGCTCTGTGATCGGGAGGTGACAGATGGTAAATACAGAGAACAAGAGACTAAAATGAGACGATCTGAGGGAACTACTTGGAGACGTGTAAGGACAAAGGGTGTGATGTGACCGACCTTCTAGCAGCTTCTCTGGGCGTCCACTCTGCTGACTACTCCTCCCCTCATCCTACCCCTGGATATACTACTCCTCCCCTCATCCTACCCCTGGATATACTACTCCTCCCCTCATCCTAATAACATATATACTACTCCTCCCCTCATCCTAATAATATATATACTACTCCTCCCCTCATCCTAATAATATATATACTACTCCTCCCCTCATCATAATAACATATATACTACTCCTCCCCTCATCCTAATAACATATATACTACTCCTCCCCTCATCCTAATAACATATATACTACTCCTCCCCTCATCCTAATAACATATATACTACTCCTCCCCTCATCCTAATAATATATATACTACTCCTCCCCTCATCCTAATAATATATATACTACTCCTCCCCTCATCCTAATAACATATATACTACTCCTCCCCTCATCCTACCCCTGGATATACTACTCCTCCCCTCATCCTAATAACATATATACTACTCCTCCCCTCATCCTAATAATATATATACTACTCCTCCCCTCATCCTAATAATATATATACTACTCCTCCCCTCATCATAATAACATATATACTACTCCTCCCCTCATCCTAATAACATATATACTACTCCTCCCCTCATCCTAATAACATATATACTACTCCTCCCCTCATCCTAATAACATATATACTACTCCTCCCCTCATCCTAATAATATATATACTACTCCTCCCCTCATCCTAATAATATATATACTACTCCTCCCCTCATCCTAATAACATATATACTACTCCTCCCCTCATCCTAATAATATATATACTACTCCTCCCCTCATCCTAATAATATATATACTACTCCTCCCCTCATCCTAATAATATATATACTACTCCTCCCCTCATCCTAATAATATATATACTACTCCTCCCCTCATCCTAATAACATATATACTACTCCTCTCCTCATCCTAATAATGTATATACTACTCCTCCCCTCATCCTAATAATGTATATACTACTCCTCCCCTCATCATAATAACATATATACTACTCCTCCCCTCATCCTAATAACATATATACTACTCCTCCCCTCATCCTAATAACATATATACTACTCCTCTCCTCATCCTAATAATATATATACTACTCCTCCCCTCATCCTAATAACATATATACTACTCCTCCCCTCATCCTACCCCCGGACATACTACTCCTCCCCTCATCCTAATAATATATATACTACTCCTCCCCTCATCCTACCCCCGGACATACTACTCCTCCCCTCATCCTAATAATATATATACTACTCCTCCCCTCATCCTAATAATATATATACTACTCCTCCCCTCATCCTAATAACATATATACTACTCCTCCCCTCATCCTAATAACATATATACTACTCCTCTCCTCATCCTAATAACATATATACTACTCCTCCCCTCATCCTAATAACATATATACTACTCCTCCCCTCATCCTAATAATATATATACTACTCCTCCCCTCATCCTAATAATATATATACTACTCCTCCCCTCATCCTAATAATATATATACTACTCCTCCCCTCATCCTAATAATATATATACTACTCCTCCCCTCATCCTAATAATATATATACTACTCCTCCCCTCATCCTAATAATGTATATACTACTCCTCCCCTCATCCTAATAACATATATACTACTCCTCCCCTCATCCTAATAATATATATACTACTCCTCCCCTCATCCTAATAACATATATACTACTCCTCCCCTCATCCTAATAACATATATACTACTCCTCTCCTCATCCTAATAATATATATACTACTCCTCCCCTCATCCTAATAACATATATACTACTCCTCCCCTCATCCTAATAATATATATACTACTCCTCCCCTCATCCTAATAACATATATACTACTCCTCCCCTCATCCTAATAATATATATACTACTCCTCCCCTCATCATAATAACATATATACTACTCCTCCCCTCATCCTACCCCTGGATATACTACTCCTCCCCTCATCCTAATAACATATATACTACTCCTCCCCTCATCCTAATAATATATATACTACTCCTCCCCTCATCCTAATAACATATATACTACTCCTCCCCTCATCCTAATAACATATATACTACTCCTCCCCTCATCCTAATAATATATATACTACTCCTCCCCTCATCCTAATAATATATATACTACTCCTCCCCTCATCCTAATAATATATATACTACTCCTCCCCTCATCCTAATAATATATATACTACTCCTCCCCTCATCCTAATAATATATATACTACTCCTCCCCTCATCCTAATAATATATATACTACTCCTCCCCTCATCCTAATAATGTATATACTACTCCTCCCCTCATCCTAATAACATATATACTACTCCTCCCCTCATCCTAATAATATATATACTACTCCTCCCCTCATCCTAATAATGTATATACTACTCCTCTCCTCATCCTAATAATATATATACTACTCCTCCCCTCATCCTAATAACATATATACTACTCCTCCCCTCATCCTAATAACATATATACTACTCCTCCCCTCATCATAATAACATATATACTACTCCTCCCCTCATCCTACCCCCGGATATACTACTCCTCCCCTCATCCTAATAACATATATACTACTCCTCCCCTCATCCTAATAATGTATATATACTACTCCTCCCCTCATCCTAATAATATATATACTACTCCTCCCCTCATCCTAATAACATATATACTACTCCTCCCCTCATCCTAATAATGTATATACTACTCCTCCCCTCATCCTACCCCTGGATATACTACTCCTCCCCTCATCCTAATAACATATATACTACTCCTCCCCTCATCCTAATAATATATATACTACTCCTCCCCTCATCCTAATAATATATATACTACTCCTCCCCTCATCCTAATAACATATATACTACTCCTCCCCTCATCCTAATAATGTATATACTACTCCTCCCCTCATCCTAATAATATATATACTACTCCTCCCCTCATCCTAATAATATATATACTACTCCTCCCCTCATCCTAATAATATATATACTACTCCTCCCCTCATCCTAATAACATATATACTACTCCTCCCCTCATCCTAATAACATATATACTACTCCTCCCCTCATCCTAATAATGTATATACTACTCCTCCCCTCATCCTAATAATATATATACTACTCCTCCCCTCATCCTAATAATATATATACTACTCCTCCCCTCATCCTAATAACATATATACTACTCCTCCCCTCATCCTAATAACATATATACTACTCCTCCCCTCATCCTAATAATGTATATACTACTCCTCCCCTCATCCTAATAATATATATACTACTCCTCCCCTCATCCTAATAATATATATACTACTCCTCCCCTCATCCTAATAACATATATACTACTCCTCTCCTCATCCTAATAATATATATACTACTCCTCCCCTCATCCTAATAACATATATACTACTCCTCTCCTCATCCTAATAATATATATACTACTCCTCCCCTCATCATAATAATATATATACTACTCCTCCCCTCATCCTAATAATATATATACTACTCCTCCCCTCATCATAATAATATATATACTACTCCTCCCCTCATCCTAATAATATATATACTACTCCTCCCCTCATCCTAATAATATATATACTACTCCTCCCCTCATCCTAATAATATATATACTACTCCTCCCCTCATCCTAATAACATATATACTACTCCTCCCCTCATCATAATAATATATATACTACTCCTCCCCTCATCCTAATAATATATATACTACTCCTCCCCTCATCCTAATAACATATATACTACTCCTCCCCTCATCCTAATAATATATATACTACTCCTCCCCTCATCCTAATAACATATATACTACTCCTCCCCTCATCCTAATAATATATATACTACTCCTCCCCTCATCCTAATAACATATATACTACTCCTCCCCTCATCCTAATAACATATATACTACTCCTCCCCTCATCCTAATAACATATATACTACTCCTCCCCTCATCCTAATAACATATATACTACTCCTCCCCTCATCCTAATAACATATATACTACTCCTCCCCTCATCCTAATAATATATATACTACTCCTCCCCTCATCCTAATAATATATATACTACTCCTCCCCTCATCCTAATAATATATATACTACTCCTCCCCTCATCCTAATAATATATATACTACTCCTCCCCTCATCCTACCCCTGGATATACTACTCCTCCCCTCATCCTAATAACATATATACTACTCCTCCCCTCATCCTACCCCTGGATATACTACTCCTCCCCTCATCCTAATAACATATATACTACTCCTCCCCTCATCCTAATAATATATATACTACTCCTCCCCTCATCCTAATAATATATATACTACTCCTCCCCTCATCCTAATAATATATATACTACTCCTCCCCTCATCCTAATAATGTATATACTACTCCTCCCCTCATCCTAATAATATATATACTACTCCTCTCCTCATCCTAATAATATATATACTACTCCTCCCCTCATCCTAATAATATATATACTACTCCTCTCCTCATCCTAATAACATATATACTACTCCTCCCCTCATCCTAATAATATATATACTACTCCTCCCCTCATCCTAATAATATATATACTACTCCTCCCCTCATCCTAATAATATATATACTACTCCTCCCCTCATCCTACACCCTGGATATACTACTCCTCCCCTCATCCTAATAACATATATACTACTCCTCCCCTCATCCTACCCCTGGATATACTACTCCTCCCCTCATCCTAATAACATATATACTACTCCTCCCCTCATCCTACCCCCGGACATACTACTCCTCCCCTCATCCTAATAACATATATACTACTCCTCCCCTCATCCTACCCCTGGATATACTACTCCTCCCCTCATCCTAATAACATATATACTACTCCTCCCCTCATCCTACCCCGGACATACTACTCCTCCCCTCATCCTAATAATATATATACTACTCCTCCCCTCATCCTAATAATATATATACTACTCCTCCCCTCATCCTAATAACATATATACTACTCCTCCCCTCATCCTAATAATATATATACTACTCCTCCCCTCATCATAATAACATATATACTACTCCTCCCCTCATCCTACCCCCAGATATACTACTCCTCCCCTCATCCTAATAACATATATACTACTCCTCCCCTCATCCTAATAATGTATATATACTACTCCTCCCCTCATCCTAATAATATATATACTACTCCTCCCCTCATCCTAATAATGTATATACTACTCCTCCCCTCATCCTAATAACATATATACTACTCCTCCCCTCATCCTAATACCATATATACTACTCCTCCCCTCATCCTACCCCTGGATATACTACTCCTCCCCTCATCCTAATAACATATATACTACTCCTCCCCTCATCCTAATAATGTATATACTACTCCTCCCCTCATCCTAATAATATATATACTACTCCTCCCCTCATCCTAATAATATATATACTACTCCTCCCCTCATCCTAATAATATATATACTACTCCTCCCCTCATCCTAATAACATATATACTACTCCTCCCCTCATCCTAATAATATATATACTACTCCTCCCCTCATTCTACCCCTGGATATACTACTCCTCCCCTCATCCTAATAACATATATACTACTCCTCCCCTCATCCTAATAATGTATATACTACTCCTCCCCTCATCCTAATAATATATATACTACTCCTCCCCTCATCCTAATAATATATATACTACTCCTCCCCTCATCCTAATAACATATATACTACTCCTCCCCTCATCCTAATAATATATATACTACTCCTCCCCTCATCCTAATAATATATATACTACTCCTCCCCTCATCCTACCCCTGGATATACTACTCCTCCCCTCATCCTAATAATATATATACTACTCCTCCCCTCATCCTAATAATATATATACTACTCCTCCCCTCATCCTAATAATATATATACTACTCCTCCCCTCATCCTAATAACATATATACTACTCCTCCCCTCATCCTAATAATATATATACTACTCCTCCCCTCATCCTAATAACATATATACTACTCCTCTCCTCATCCTAATAATATATATACTACTCCTCCCCTCATCCTAATAACATATATACTACTCCTCCCCTCATCCTACCCCTGGATATACTACTCCTCCCCTCATCCTACCCCCGGACATACTACTCCTCCCCTCATCCTAATAATATATATACTACTCCTCCCCTCATCCTACCCCCGGACATACTACTCCTCCCCTCATCCTAATAATATATATACTACTCCTCCCCTCATCCTAATAATATATATACTACTCCTCCCCTCATCCTAATAATATATATACTACTCCTCCCCTCATCCTAATAACATATATACTACTCCTCTCCTCATCCTAATAACATATATACTACTCCTCCCCTCATCCTAATAACATATATACTACTCCTCCCCTCATCCTAATAATATATATACTACTCCTCCTCTCATCCTAATAATATATATACTACTCCTCCCCTCATCCTAATAATATATATACTACTCCTCCCCTCATCCTAATAATATATATACTACTCCTCCCCTCATCCTAATAATATATATACTACTCCTCCCCTCATCCTAATAATGTATATACTACTCCTCCCCTCATCCTAATAATATATATACTACTCCTCCCCTCATCCTAATAACATATATACTACTCCTCCCCTCATCCTAATAACATATATACTACTCCTCCCCTCATCCTAATAATATATATACTACTCCTCCCCTCATCATAATAACATATATACTACTCCTCCCCTCATCCTAATAACATATATACTACTCCTCCCCTCATCCTAATAATGTATATATACTACTCCTCCCCTCATCCTAATAATGTATATATACTACTCCTCCCCTCATCCTAATAATGTATATATACTACTCCTCCCATCATCCTAATAATATATATACTACTCCTCCCCTCATCATAATAACATATATACTACTCCTCCCCTCATCCTACCCCCGGATATACTACTCCTCCCCTCATCCTAATAACATATATACTACTCCTCCCCTCATCCTAATAATGTATATATACTACTCCTCCCCTCATCCTAATAATGTATATATACTACTCCTCCCCTCATCCTAATAATGTATATATACTACTCCTCCCCTCATCCTAATAATATATATACTACTCCTCCCCTCATCCTAATAACATATATACTACTCCTCCTCTCATCCTACCCCTGGATATACTACTCCTCCCCTCATCCTACCCCCGGACATACTACTCCTCCCCTCATCCTAATAACATATATACTACTCCTCCCCTCATCCTAATAATATATATACTACTCCTCCCCTCATCCTAATAATGTATATACTACTCCTCCCCTCATCCTACCCCTGGATATACTACTCCTCCCCTCATCCTAATAACATATATACTACTCCTCCCCTCATCCTAATAACATATATACTACTCCTCCCCTCATCATAATAATATATATACTACTCCTCCCCTCATCATAATAACATATATACTACTCCTCCCCTCATCCTAATAATATATATACTACTCCTCCCCTCATCATAATAATATATATACTACTCCTCCCCTCATCCTAATAATATATATACTACTCCTCCCCTCATCATAATAATATATATACTACTCCTCCCCTCATCCTAATAACATATATACTACTCCTCCCCTCATCCTAATAATATATATACTACTCCTCCCCTCATCCTAATAACATATATACTACTCCTCCCCTCATCCTAATAACATATATACTACTCCTCCCCTCATCCTAATAATATATATACTACTCCTCCCCTCATCCTAATAATATATATACTACTCCTCCCCTCATCCTAATAATATATATACTACTCCTCCCCTCATCCTAATAATATATATACTACTCCTCCCCTCATCCTAATAATATATATACTACTCCTCCCCTCATCCTAATAATATATATACTACTCCTCCCCTCATCCTACCCCTGGATATACTACTCCTCCCCTCATCCTAATAATATATATACTACTCCTCCCCTCATCCTAATAATATATATACTACTCCTCCCCTCATCCTAATAATGTATATACTACTCCTCCCCTCATCCTAATAACATATATACTACTCCTCCCCTCATCATAATAACATATATACTACTCCTCCCCTCATCATAATAACATATATACTACTCCTCCCCTCATCATAATAATATATATACTACTCCTCCCCTCATCCTACCCCCGGATATACTACTCCTCCCCTCATCCTAATAACATATATACTACTCCTCCCCTCATCCTAATAATGTATATATACTACTCCTCCCCTCATCCTAATAATATATATACTACTCCTCCCCTCATCCTAATAACATATATACTACTCCTCCCCTCATCCTAATAATGTATATACTACTCCTCCCCTCATCCTACCCCTGGATATACTACTCCTCCCCTCATCCTAATAACATATATACTACTCCTCCCCTCATCCTAATAATATATATACTACTCCTCCCCTCATCCTAATAATGTATATACTACTCCTCCCCTCATCCTACCCCTGGATATACTACTCCTCCCCTCATCCTAATAACATATATACTACTCCTCCCCTCATCCTAATAACATATATACTACTCCTCCCCTCATCCTAATAATGTATATACTACTCCTCTCCTCATCCTAATAATATATATACTACTCCTCCCCTCATCCTAATAACATATATACTACTCCTCCCCTCATCCTAATAATGTATATACTACTCCTCTCCTCATCCTAATAATATATATACTACTCCTCCCCTCATCATAATAATATATATACTACTCCTCCCCTCATCCTAATAATATATATACTACTTGTCACGATGCCGGCTGGCAGGTAGTGGACCCTCTGTGCCAGAGAGGGATTGGCGTGGACCGTGCTAGTGGACCGGTTCTAAGCCACTACTGGTTTTCACCAGAGCCCGCCGCAAAGCGGGATGGTCTTGCTGCGGCGGTAGTGACCAGGTCGTATCCACTAGCAACGGCTCACCTCTCTGGCTGCTGAAGATAGGCGCGGTACAAGGGAGAGTAGGCAGAAGCAAGGTCGGACGTAGCAGAAGGTCGGGGCAGGCAGCAAGGATCGTAGTCAGGGGCAACGGCAGAAGGTCTGGAAACACTGGCAAGGGACACACAAGGAACGCTTTCAACTGGCACTAAGGCAACAAGATCCGGCAAGGGAGTGCAAGGGAAGTGAGGTAATATAGGGAAGTGCACAGGTGATAACCCTAATTGGAACCACTGCGCCAATCAGCGGCGCAGTGGCCCTTTAAATCGCAGAGACCCGGCGCGCGCGCGCCCTAGGGAGCGGGGCCGCGCGCGCCGGGACAGAACAGACGGGGAGCGAGTCAGGTAGGGGAGCCGGGGTGCGCATCGCGAGCGGGCGCTACCCGCATCGCGAATCGCATCCCGGCTGGCAGCAGGATCGCAGCGCCCCGGGTCAGAGGACGTGACCGGAGCGCTGCAGCGGAGGGGGAGAAGCGAGCGCTCCGGGGAGGAGCGGGAACCCGGAGCGCTCGGCGTAACAGTACCCCCCCCCTTGGGTCTCCCCCTCTTCTTGGAGCCTGAGAACCTGAGGAGCAGACTTTTGTCAAGGATGTTGTCCTCAGGTTCCCAGGATCTCTCTTCAGGACCACAACCCTCCCAGTCTACTAAAAAAAATTTTTTCCCTCTGACCTTTTTGGCAGCCAAAATCTCCTTGACCGAGAAGACGTCCGAGGAGCCGGAAACAGGAGTGGGAGGAACAGATTTGGGAGAAAAACGGTTGAGGATGAGTGGTTTGAGAAGAGAGACGTGAAAGGCATTAGGGATACGAAGAGAAGGAGGAAGAAGAAGTTTATAAGAGACAGGATTAATTTGACACAAAATTTTGAAAGGACCAAGATAGCGTGGTCCCAACTTGTAGCTAGGGACACGGAAGCGGACATATTTAGCGGAGAGCCATACCTTGTCTCCAGGGGAAAAAACGGGGGGAGCTCTTCTTTTCTTATCTGCGAATCTCTTCATGCGTGAAGAAGCCTGTAAGAGAGAATTTTGGGTCTCTCTCCATATAATGGAAAGGTCACGAGAAATTTCATCCACAGCGGGCAGACCAGAGGGCAAGGGGGTAGGGAGGGGGGGAAGAGGGTGACGGCCGTACACCACGAAAAATGGGATTTGGAGGAAGATTCAGAGACCCTGAAGTTATACGAGAATTCGGCCCATGGAAGGAGATCTGCCCAGTCATCCTGGCGGGAGGAAACAAAATGTCGCAAATAATCACCCAGGATCTGGTTAATTCTTTCTACTTGTCCATTGGACTGGGGATGATATGCAGAGGAAAAATTTAATTTAATCTTGAGTTGTTTACAGAGAGCTCTCCAGAATTTAGACACGAATTGGACCCCTCTATCCGAGACAATCTGCGTAGGCAACCCGTGAAGACGAAAAATGTGTACAAAAAATTGTTTAGCCAACTGAGGCGCAGAAGGAAGACCAGGAAGGGGGATGAAATGTGCCATTTTGGAGAATCGATCAACGACCACCCAAATAACGGTGTTGCCACGGAAGGGGGTAAATCAGTAATAAAATCCATACCAATCAGAGACCAAGGCTGTTCGGGGACAGGCAGAGGATGAAGAAAACCAGCGGGCTTCTGGCGAGGAGTCTTATCCCGGGCACAGATAGTGCAGGCTCGCACAAAGTCCCCAACATCCGTCTCCAGAGTCGGCCACCAATAGAAGCGGGAGATGAGTTGCACAGATTTCTTGATGCCCGCATGACCTGCGAGATGGGAGGAGTGACCCCATTTGAGGATTCCGAGGCGTTGGCGTGGAGAAACAAAGGTCTTTCCTGGAGGAGTCTGCCTGATGGAGGCAGGAGAAGTGGAGATCAGGCAGTCAGGTGGAATGATGTGTTGCGGAGGGAGATCAACTTCTGAGGCATCCGAGGAACGAGAGAGAGCATCGGCCCTAATGTTCTTATCGGCAGGACGAAAGTGAATCTCAAAATTAAATCGGGCAAAGAACAGAGACCACCGGGCCTGGCGAGGATTCAGCCGTTGGGCCGACTGGAGGTAGGAGAGGTTCTTGTGGTCGGTGTAGATAATAACAGGAAATCTTGATCCCTCCAGCAGATGCCTCCATTCCTCAAGTGCTAATTTAATGGCTAGAAGCTCTCGATCCCCGATGGAGTAGTTCCTCTCCGCTGGAGAGAAGGTCCTAGAGAAAAAACCACAAGTGACAGCATGCCCGGAAGAATTTTTTTGTAGAAGAACAGCTCCAGCTCCTACTGAGGAGGCATCAACCTCCAATAGGAAGGGTTTGGAAGGGTCAGGTCTGGAGAGCACGGGAGCCGAAGAAAAGGCAGACTTGAGTCGTTTAAAGGAGTCCTCTGCTTGAGGAGGCCAAGACTTGGGATCAGCATTTTTCTTGGTTAAAGCCACGATAGGAGCCACAATGGTAGAAAAATGTGGAATAAATTGCCTGTAATAATTGGCGAACCCCAAAAAGCGTTGGATAGCACGGAGTCCGGAGGGGCGTGGCCAATTTAAGACGGCAGAGAGTTTGTCTGGATCCATCTGTAGTCCCTGGCCAGAGACCAAATATCCTAGAAAAGGAAGAGATTGGCATTCAAACAGACATTTCTCAATTTTGGCATAGAGTTGGTTGTCACGAAGTCTCTGAAGAACCATACGGACATGCTGGCGGTGTTCTTCTAGATTGGCAGAAAAAATTAGGATATCGTCCAGATATACCACAACACAGGAGTATAACAGATCACGAAAAATTTCATTGACAAAGTCTTGGAAGACGGCAGGGGCATTGCACAGTCCAAAGGGCATGACCAGATACTCAAAGTGTCCATCTCTGGTGTTAAATGCCGTTTTCCACTCGTCCCCCTCTCTGATGCGGATGAGGTTATAGGCGCCTCTTAAGTCCAATTTAGTGAAGATGTGGGCACCTTGGAGGCGATCAAAGAGTTCAGAGATGAGGGGTAAGGGGTAGCGGTTCTTAACCGTGATTTTATTAAGACCGCGGTAGTCAATGCAAGGACGTAGGGAGCCATCTTTTTTGGACACAAAGAAAAATCCGGCTCCGGCAGGAGAGGAGGATTTACGGATAAAGCCCTTTTTTAGATTCTCCTGGACGTACTCGGACATGGCAAGAGTCTCTGGGGCAGAGAGAGGATAAATTCTGCCCCGGGGTGGAGTAGTACCCGGGAGGAGGTCGATAGGGCAATCATAAGGCCTGTGAGGAGGTAGAGTCTCAGCTTGTTTTTTGCAGAAAACATCCGCGAAGTCCATATAGGCCTTAGGGAGACCGGTTACTGGAGGAACCACAGAGTTACGGCAAGGGTTATTGGGAACCGGTTTTAGACAGTTCTTGGAACAAGAGGACCCCCAACTCTTGATCTCCCCAGTGGACCAATCCAGGGTTGGGGAATGAAGTTGAAGCCAGGGAAGTCCAAGGAGAATCTCCGAGGTGCAATTGGGGAGGACCAAAAGTTCAATCCTCTCATGATGAGATCCGATGCTCATAAGAAGGGGCTCCGTGCGGAAACGTATGGCACAGTCCAATCTTTCATTATTTACACAATTGATGTAGAGGGGTCTGGCGAGACTGGTCACTGGGATGTTGAACCTGTTGACGAGAGAGGCCAAAATAAAATTTCCTGCAGATCCAGAGTCCAAGAAGGCCACTGTAGAGAAGGAGAAGGCAGAGGCAGACATCCGCACAGGCACAGTAAGACGTGGAGAAGCAGAGTAGACATCAAGGACTGTCTCACCTTTGTGCGGAGTCAGCGTACGTCTTTCCAGGCGGGGAGGACGGATAGGACAATCCCTCAGGAAGTGTTCGGTACTAGCACAGTACAGGCAGAGGTTCTCCATACGGCGTCGTGTCCTCTCTTGAGGTGTCAGGCGAGACCGGTCGACCTGCATAGCCTCCACGGCGGGAGGCACAGGAACAGATTGCAGGGTACCAGAGGAGAGAGGAGCCGAGGAGACGAAACGCCTCGTGCGAACAGAGTCCATATCTTGACGGAGTTCCTGACGCCTTTCAGAAAAACGCATGTCAATGCGAGTGGCTAGGTGAATAAGTTCATGTAGATTAGCAGGAATTTCTCGTGCGGCCAGAACATCTTTAATGTTGCTGGATAGGCCTTTTTTGAAGGTCGCGCAGAGGGCCTCATTATTCCAGGACAATTCTGAAGCAAGTGTACGGAATTGTACGGCATACTCGCCAACGGAAGAATTACCCTGGACCAGGTTCAACAGGGCAGTCTCAGCAGAAGAGGCTCGGGCAGGTTCCTCAAAGACACTTCGGATTTCCGAGAAGAAGGAGTGTACAGAGGCAGTGACGGGGTCATTGCGGTCCCAGAGCGGTGTGGCCCATGACAGGGCTTTTCCGGACAGAAGACTGACTACGAAAGCCACCTTAGACCTTTCAGTGGGAAACAGGTCCGACATCATCTCCAGATGCAGGGAACATTGGGAAAGGAAGCCACGGCAAAACTTAGAGTCCCCATCAAATTTATCCGGCAAGGATAAGCGTATCCCAGGAGCGGCCACTCGCTGCGGAGGAGGTGCAGGAGCTGGCGGAGGAGATGACTGCTGAAGCTGTGGTAGCAACTGTTGTAGCATAACGGTCAGTTGAGACAGCTGTTGGCCTTGTTGCGCAATCTGTTGTGACTGCTGGGCGACCACCGTGGTGAGGTCAGCGACAACTGGCAGAGGAACTTCAGCGGGATCCATGGCCGGATCTACTGTCACGATGCCGGCTGGCAGGTAGTGGACCCTCTGTGCCAGAGAGGGATTGGCGTGGACCGTGCTAGTGGACCGGTTCTAAGCCACTACTGGTTTTCACCAGAGCCCGCCGCAAAGCGGGATGGTCTTGCTGCGGCGGTAGTGACCAGGTCGTATCCACTAGCAACGGCTCACCTCTCTGGCTGCTGAAGATAGGCGCGGTACAAGGGAGTAGGCAGAAGCAAGGTCGGACGTAGCAGAAGGTCGGGGCAGGCAGCAAGGATCGTAGTCAGGGGCAACGGCAGAAGGTCTGGAAACACTGGCAAGGGACACACAAGGAAACGCTTTCACTGGCACTAAGGCAACAAGATCCGGCAAGGGAGTGCAAGGGAAGTGAGGTGATATAGGGAAGTGCACAGGTGATAACCCTAATTGGAACCACTGCGCCAATCAGCGGCGCAGTGGCCCTTTAAATCGCAGAGACCCGGCGCGCGCGCGCCCTAGGGAGCGGGGCCGCGCGCGCCGGGACAGAACAGACGGGGAGCGAGTCAGGTAGGGGAGCCGGGGTGCGCATCGCGAGCGGGCGCTACCCGCATCGCGAATCGCATCCCGGCTGGCAGCAGGATCGCAGCGCCCCGGGTCAGAGGACGTGACCGGAGCGCTGCAGCGGAGGGGGAGAAGCGAGCGCTCCGGGGAGGAGCGGGAACCCGGAGCGCTCGGCGTAACACTACTCCTCCCCTCATCATAATAATATATATACTACTCCTCCCCTCATCATAATAATATATATACTACTCCTCCCCTCATCCTAATAATATATATACTACTCCTCCCCTCATCCTAATAACATATATACTACTCCTCCCCTCATCATAATAACATATATACTACTCCTCCCCTCATCATAATAATATATATACTACTCCTCCCCTCATCCTAATAACATATATACTACTCCTCCCCTCATCCTAATAATATATATACTACTCCTCCCCTCATCCTAATAACATATATACTACTCCTCCCCTCATCCTAATAACATATATACTACTCCTCCCCTCATCCTAATAACATATATACTACTCCTCCCCTCATCCTAATAACATATATACTACTCCTCCCCTCATCCTAATAACATATATACTACTCCTCCCCTCATCCTAATAATATATATACTACTCCTCCCCTCATCCTAATAATATATATACTACTCCTCCCCTCATCCTAATAATATATATACTACTCCTCCCCTCATCCTAATAATATATATACTACTCCTCCCCTCATCCTACCCCTGGATATACTACTCCTCCCCTCATCCTAATAACATATATACTACTCCTCCCCTCATCCTACCCCTGGATATACTACTCCTCCCCTCATCCTAATAACATATATACTACTCCTCCCCTCATCCTAATAATATATATACTACTCCTCCCCTCATCCTAATAATATATATACTACTCCTCCCCTCATCCTAATAATATATATACTACTCCTCCCCTCATCCTAATAATGTATATACTACTCCTCCCCTCATCCTAATAATATATATACTACTCCTCTCCTCATCCTAATAATATATATACTACTCCTCCCCTCATCCTAATAATATATATACTACTCCTCCCCTCATCCTACCCCTGGATATACTACTCCTCCCCTCATCCTAATAACATATATACTACTCCTCCCCTCATCCTACCCCTGGATATACTACTCCTCCCCTCATCCTAATAACATATATACTACTCCTCCCCTCATCCTAATAATATATATACTACTCCTCCCCTCATCCTAATAATATATATACTACTCCTCCCCTCATCCTAATAATATATATACTACTCCTCCCCTCATCCTAATAATGTATATACTACTCCTCCCCTCATCCTAATAATATATATACTACTCCTCCCCTCATCCTAATAATATATATACTACTCCTCTCCTCATCCTAATAACATATATACTACTCCTCCCCTCATCCTAATAATATATATACTACTCCTCCCCTCATCCTACCCCTGGATATACTACTCCTCCCCTCATCCTAATAACATATATACTACTCCTCCCCTCATCCTACCCTGGATATACTACTCCTCCCCTCATCCTAATAACATATATACTACTCCTCCCCTCATCCTACCCCCGGACATACTACTCCTCCCCTCATCCTAATAATATATATACTACTCCTCCCCTCATCCTACCCCTGGATATACTACTCCTCCCCTCATCCTAATAACATATATACTACTCCTCCCCTCATCCTACCCCTGGATATACTACTCCTCCCCTCATCCTAATAACATATATACTACTCCTCCCTCATCCTAATAATATATATACTACTCCTCCCCTCATCATAATAACATATATACTACTCCTCCCCTCATCCTACCCCCAGATATACTACTCCTCCCCTCATCCTAATAACATATATACTACTCCTCCCCTCATCCTAATAATGTATATATACTACTCCTCCCCTCATCCTAATAATATATATACTACTCCTCCCCTCATCCTAATAATGTATATACTACTCCTCCCCTCATTCTACCCTGGATATACTACTCCTCCCCTCATCCTAATAACATATATACTACTCCTCCCCTCATCCTAATAATGTATATACTACTCCTCCCCTCATCCTAATAATATATATACTACTCCTCCCCTCATCCTAATAATATATATACTACTCCTCCCCTCATCCTAATAATATATATACTACTCCTCCCCTCATCCTAATAACATATATACTACTCCTCCCCTCATCCTAATAATATATATACTACTCCTCCCCTCATCATAATAACATATATACTACTCCTCCCCTCATCCTAATAACATATATACTACTCCTCCCCTCATCCTAATAACATATATACTACTCCTCCCCTCATCCTAATAATATATATACTACTCCTCCCCTCATCCTAATAATATATATACTACTCCTCCCCTCATCCTAATAACATATATACTACTCCTCCCCTCATCCTAATAATATATATACTACTCCTCCCCTCATCCTAATAACATATATACTACTCCTCCCCTCATCCTAATAATATATATACTACTCCTCCCCTCATCCTAATAACATATATACTACTCCTCCCCTCATCCTAATAATATATATACTACTCCTCCCCTCATCCTAATAATGTATATACTACTCCTCCCCTCATCCTAATAACATATATACTACTCCTCCCCTCATCCTAATAATGTATATACTACTCCTCCCCTCATCCTAATAATATATATACTACTCCTCCCCTCATCCTAATAACATATATACTACTCCTCCCCTCATCCTAATAACATATATACTACTCCTCCCCTCATCCTAATAATATATATACTACTCCTCCCCTCATCCTAATAACATATATACTACTCCTCCCCTCATCCTAATAATATATATACTACTCCTCCCCTCATCCTAATAATATATATACTACTCCTCCCCTCATCCTACCCCTGGATATACTACTCCTCCCCTCATCCTAATAATATATATACTACTCCTCCCTCATCCTACCCTGGATATACTACTCCTCCCCTCATCCTAATAATATATATACTACTCCTCCCCTCATCCTAATAACATATATACTACTCCTCCCCTCATCCTAATAATATATATACTACTCCTCCCCTCATCCTAATAACATATATACTACTCCTCTCCTCATCCTAATAATATATATACTACTCCTCCCCTCATCCTAATAACATATATACTACTCCACCCCTCATCCTAATAATGTATATACTACTTCACCCCTCATCCTAATAACATATATACTACTCCTCCCCTCATCCTAATAATATATATACTACTCCTCCCCTCATCCTAATAATATATATACTACTCCTCCCCTCATCCTAATAATATATATACTACTCCTCCCCTCATCCTAATAATATATATACTACTCCTCCCCTCATCCTAATAATATATATACTACTCCTCCCCTCATCCTAATAATATATATACTACTCCTCCCCTCATCCTAATAATGTATATACTACTCCTCCCCTCATCCTAATAATATATATACTACTCCTCTCCCTCATCCTAATAATATATATACTACTCCTCCCCTCATCCTAATAATATATATACTACTCCTCTCCTCATCCTAATAACATATATACTACTCCTCCCCTCATCCTAATAATATATATACTACTCCTCCCCTCATCCTACCCCTGGATATACTACTCCTCCCCTCATCCTAATAACATATATACTACTCCTCCCCTCATCCTACCCCTGGATATACTACTCCTCCCCTCATCCTAATAACATATATACTACTCCTCCCCTCATCCTACCCCTGGATATACTACTCCTCCCCTCATCCTAATAACATATATACTACTCCTCCCCTCATCCTACCCTGGATATACTACTCCTCCCCTCATCCTACCCCGGACATACTACTCCTCCCCTCATCCTAATAATATATATACTACTCCTCCCCTCATCATAATAACATATATACTACTCCTCCCCTCATCCTACCCCCGGACATACTACTCCTCCCCTCATCCTAATAATATATATACTACTCCTCCCCTCATCATAATAACATATATACTACTCCTCCCCTCATCCTACCCCCGGACATACTACTCCTCCCCTCATCCTAATAATATATATACTACTCCTCCCCTCATCCTAATAATATATATACTACTCCTCTCCTCATCCTAATAACATATATACTACTCCTCCCCTCATCCTAATAACATATATACTACTCCTCCCCTCATCCTAATAATATATATACTACTCCTCCTCTCATCCTAATAATATATATACTACTCCTCCCCTCATCCTAATAATATATATACTACTCCTCCCCTCATCCTAATAATATATATACTACTCCTCCCCTCATCCTAATAATGTATATACTACTCCTCCCCTCATCCTAATAACATATATACTACTCCTCCCCTCATCCTAATAATATATATACTACTCCTCCCCTCATCCTAATAACATATATACTACTCCTCCCCTCATCCTAATAACATATATACTACTCCTCTCCTCATCCTAATAATATATATACTACTCCTCCCCTCATCCTAATAACATATATACTACTCCTCCCCTCATCCTAATAATATATATACTACTCCTCCCCTCATCATAATAACATATATACTACTCCTCCCCTCATCCTACCCCCGGATATACTACTCCTCCCCTCATCCTAATAACATATATACTACTCCTCCCCTCATCCTAATAATGTATATATACTACTCCTCCCCTCATCCTAATAATGTATATATACTACTCCTCCCCTCATCCTAATAATGTATATATACTACTCCTCCCCTCATCCTAATAATATATATACTACTCCTCCCCTCATCCTAATAACATATATACTACTCCTCCCCTCATCCTAATAATATATATACTACTCCTCCCCTCATCCTAATAATATATATACTACTCCTCCCCTCATCCTACCCCTGGATATACTACTCCTCCCCTCATCCTACCCCTGGATATACTACTCCTCCCCTCATCCTACCCCTGAATATACTACTCCTCCCCTCATCCTAATAATATATATACTACTCCTCCCCTCATCCTAATAATATATATACTACTCCTCCCCTCATCCTAATAATATATATACTACTCCTCCCCTCATCCTAATAATATATATACTACTCCTCCCCTCATCCTAATAATATATATACTACTCAACCCCTCATCCTAATAACATATATACCTCCTCTCCTCATCCTAATAATATATATACTACTCCTCCCCTCATCCTAATAATATATATACTACTCCTCTCCTCATCCTAATAACATATATACTACTCCTCCCCTCATCCTAATAATATATATACTACTCCTCCCCTCATCCTAATAACATATATACTACTCCTCCCCTCATCCTACCCCTGGATATACTACTCCTCCCCTCATCCTAATAACATATATACTACTCCTCCCCTCATCCTAATAATATATATACTACTCCTCTCCTCATCCTAATAACATATATACTACTCCTCCCCTCATCCTAATAATATATATACTACTCCTCCCCTCATCCTAATAATATATATACTACTCCTCCCCTCATCCTAATAATATATATACTACTCCTCCCCTCATCCTACCCCTGGATATACTACTCCTCCCCTCATCCTACCCCTGGATATACTACTCCTCCCCTCATCCTAATAACATATATACTACTCCTCCCCTCATCCTAATAATATATATACTACTCCTCCCCTCATCCTAATAATATATATACTACTCCTCCCCTCATCCTAATAATATATATACTACTCAACCCCTCATCCTAATAACATATATACTACTCCTCTCCTCATCCTAATAATATATATACTACTCCTCCCCTCATCCTAATAATATATATACTACTCCTCTCCTCATCCTAATAACATATATACTACTCCTCCCCTCATCCTAATAATATATATACTACTCCTCCCCTCATCCTAATAACATATATACTACTCCTCCCCTCATCCTACCCCTGGATATACTACTCCTCCCCTCATCCTAATAATATATATACTACTCCTCCCCTCATCCTAATAACATATATACTACTCCTCCCCTCATCCTACCCCTGGATATACTACTCCTCCCCTCATCCTAATAATATATATACTACTCCTCCCCTCATCCTAATTATATATATACTACTCCTCCCCTCATCATAATAACATATATACTACTCCTCCTCTCATCCTACCCCGGACATACTACTCCTCCCCTCATCCTAATAATATATATACTACTCCTCCCCTCATCCTAATAATATATATACTACTCCTCTCCTCATCCTAATAACATATATACTACTCCTCCCCTCATCCTAATAACATATATACTACTCCTCCCCTCATCCTAATAATATATATACTACTCCTCCCCTCATCCTAATAATATATATACTACTCCTCCCCTCATCCTAATAACATATATACTACTCCTCCCCTCATCCTAATACTATATATACTACTCCTCCTCTCATCCTAATAATATATATACTACTCCTCCCCTCATCCTAATAATATATATACTACTCCTCCCCTCATCCTAATAACATATATACTACTCCTCCCCTCATCCTAATAATATATATACTACTCCTCTCCTCATCCTAATAACATATATACTACTCCTCCCCTCATCCTAATAACATATATACTACTCCTCCCCTCATCCTAATAATATATATACTACTCCTCCCCTCATCCTAATAATATATATACTACTCCTCCCCTCATCCTAATAACATATATACTACTCCTCCCCTCATCCTAATAATATATATACTACTCCTCTCCTCATCCTAATAACATATATACTACTCCTCCCCTCATCCTAATAATATATATACTACTCCTCCCCTCATCCTAATAATATATATACTACTCCTCTCCTCATCCTAATAACATATATACTACTCCTCCCCTCATCCTAATAATATATATACTACTCCTCCCCTCATCCTAATAACATATATACTACTCCTCCCCTCATCCTAATAATATATATACTACTCCTCCCCTCATCCTAATAATATATATACTACTCCTCCCCTCATCCTAATAACATATATACTACTCCTCCCTCATCCTAATAACATATATACTACTCCTCCCCTCATCCTAATAATATATATACTACTCCTCCCCTCATCCTAATAATATATATACTACTCCTCCCCTCATCCTAATAACATATATACTACTCCTCCCCTCATCCTAATAATGTATATACTACTCCTCCCCTCATCCTAATAATATATATACTACTCCTCCCCTCATCCTAATAACATATATACTACTCCTCCCCTCATCCTAATAATATATATACTACTCCTCCCCTCATCCTAATAATATATATACTACTCCTCCCCTCATCCTAATAACATATATACTACTCCTCCCCTCATCCTAATAATATATATACTACTCCTCCCCTCATCCTAATAATATATATACTACTCCTCCCCTCATCCTAATAACATATATACTACTCCTCCCCTCATCCTAATAATATATATACTACTCCTCCCCTCATCCTAATAACATATATACTACTCCTCTCCTCATCCTAATAATATATATACTACTCCTCCCCTCATCCTAATAACATATATACTACTCCACCCCTCATCCTAATAATGTATATACTACTCCTCCCCTCATCCTAATAATGTATATATACTACTCCTCCCCTCATCCTAATAATATATATACTACTCCTCCCCTCATCCTAATAATATATATACTACTCCTCCCCTCATCCTAATAACATATATACTACTCCTCCTCTCATCCTACCCCTGGATATACTACTCCTCCCCTCATCCTAATAACATATATACTACTCCTCCCCTCATCCTAATAATATATATACTACTCCTCCCCTCATCCTAATAATATATATACTACTCCTCCCCTCATCCTACCCCTGGATATACTACTCCTCCCCTCATCCTAATAATATATATACTACTCCTCCCCTCATCCTAATAATATATATACTACTCCTCCCCTCATCCTAATAATATATATACTACTCCTCCCCTCATCCTAATAATATATATACTACTCCTCCCCTCATCATAATAACATATATACTACTCCTCCCCTCATCCTACCCCCGGACATACTACTCCTCCCCTCATCCTAATAATATATATACTACTCCTCTCCTCATCCTAATAACATATATACTACTCCTCCCCTCATCCTAATAACATATATACTACTCCTCCCCTCATCCTAATAATATATATACTACTCCTCCTCTCATCCTAATAATATATATACTACTCCTCCCCTCATCCTAATAATATATATACTACTCCTCCCCTCATCCTAATAACATATATACTACTCCTCCCCTCATCCTAATAATATATATACTACTCCTCTCCTCATCCTAATAACATATATACTACTCCTCCCCTCATCCTAATAACATATATACTACTCCTCCCCTCATCCTAATAATATATATACTACTCCTCCCCTCATCCTAATAATATATATACTACTCCTCCCCTCATCCTAATAACATATATACTACTCCTCCCCTCATCCTAATAATATATATACTACTCCTCCCCTCATCCTAATAATATATATACTACTCCTCCCCTCATCCTAATAACATATATACTACTCCTCCCCTCATCCTAATAATATATATACTACTCCTCTCCTCATCCTAATAACATATATACTACTCCTCCCCTCATCCTAATAATATATATACTACTCCTCCCCTCATCCTAATAACATATATACTACTCCTCCCCTCATCCTAATAATATATATACTACTCCTCCCCTCATCCTAATAATATATATACTACTCCTCCCCTCATCCTAATAACATATATACTACTCCTCCCCTCATCCTAATAATATATATACTACTCCTCCCCTCATCCTAATAATATATATACTACTCCTCCCCTCATCCTAATAACATATATACTACTCCTCCCCTCATCCTAATAATATATATACTACTCCTCCCCTCATCCTAATAATATATATACTACTCCTCCCCTCATCCTAATAACATATATACTACTCCTCCCCTCATCCTAATAATATATATACTACTCCTCCCCTCATCCTAATAATATATATACTACTCATCCCCTCATCCTAATAACATATATACTACTCCTCCCCTCATCCTAATAACATATATACTACTCCTCCCCTCATCCTAATAATATATATACTACTCCTCCCCTCATCCTAATAATGTATATACTACTCCTCCCCTCATCCTAATAACATATATACTACTCCTCCCCTCATCCTAATAATATATATACTACTCCTCCCCTCATCCTAATAATGTATATACTACTCCTCCCCTCATCCTAATAATATATATACTACTCCTCCCCTCATCCTAATAACATATATACTACTCCTCCCCTCATCCTAATAATGTATATACTACTCCTCCCCTCATCCTAATAATATATATACTACTCCTCCCCTCATCCTAATAATATATATACTACTCCTCCCCTCATCCTAATAACATATATACTACTCCTCCCCTCATCCTAATAATGTATATACTACTCCTCCCCTCATCCTAATAATATATATACTACTCCTCCCCTCATCCTAATAATATATATACTACTCCTCCCCTCATCCTAATAACATATATACTACTCCTCCCCTCATCCTAATAACATATATACTACTCCTCCCCTCATCCTAATAATATATATACTACTCCTCCCCTCATCCTAATAATATATATACTACTCCTCCCCTCATCCTAATAACATATATACTACTCCTCCCCTCATCCTAATAATGTATATACTACTCCTCCCCTCATCCTAATAATATATATACTACTCCTCCCCTCATCCTAATAATATATATACTACTCCTCCCCTCATCCTAATAACATATATACTACTCCTCCCCTCATCCTAATAATATATATACTACTCCTCCCCTCATCCTAATAATATATATACTACTCCTCCCCTCATCCTACCCCTGATATACTACTCCTCCCCTCATCCTAATAATATATATACTACTCCTCCCCTCATCCTAATAACATATATACTACTCCTCCCCTCATCCTAATAATATATATACTACTCCTCCCCTCATCCTAATAACATATATACTACTCCTCTCCTCATCCTAATAATATATATACTACTCCTCCCCTCATCCTAATAACATATATACTACTCCACCCCTCATCCTAATAATATATATACTACTCCTCCCCTCATCCTAATAATGTATATATACTACTCCTCCCCTCATCCTAATAACATATATACTACTCCTCCCCTCATCCTAATAATGTATATATACTACTCCTCCCCTCATCCTAATAATATATATACTACTCCTCCCCTCATCCTAATAACATATATACTACTCCTCCCCTCATCCTAATAATATATATACTACTCCTCCCCTCATCCTAATAATATATATACTACTCCTCCCCTCATCCTACCCTGGATATACTACTCCTCCCCTCATCCTAATAATATATATACTACTCCTCCCCTCATCCTAATAATATATATACTACTCCTCCCCTCATCCTAATAATATATATACTACTCCTCCCCTCATCCTAATAATATATATACTACTCCTCCCCTCATCCTAATAATGTATATACTACTCCTCCCCTCATCCTAATAATATATATACTACTCCTCCCCTCATCATAATAACATATATACTACTCCTCCCCTCATCCTACCCCGACATACTACTCCTCCCTCATCCTAATAATATATATACTACTCCTCCCCTCATCCTAATAATATATATACTACTCCTCTCCTCATCCTAATAACATATATACTACTCCTCCCCTCATCCTAATAACATATATACTACTCCTCCCCTCATCCTAATAATATATATACTACTCCTCCTCTCATCCTAATAATATATATACTACTCCTCCCCTCATCCTAATAATATATATACTACTCCTCCCCTCATCCTAATAACATATATACTACTCCTCCCCTCATCCTAATAATATATATACTACTCCTCTCCTCATCCTAATAACATATATACTACTCCTCCCCTCATCCTAATAACATATATACTACTCCTCCCCTCATCCTAATAATATATATACTACTCCTCCCCTCATCCTAATAATATATATACTACTCCTCCCCTCATCCTAATAATATATATACTACTCCTCCCCTCATCCTAATAACATATATACTACTCATCCCCTCATCCTAATAACATATATACTACTC
>NW_026609500.1:0-30555 GCF_029499605.1 Hyla sarda | reverse complement strand
TTCGAAATCGGCCCCCGTTCTCAAAAATCCATTTAATATATGGTCCCCAGATAGGGGACGTATCAGATATTAAACTGATAAGAACAGATACTACACTTGATCTTAGCCAAAAGGCCGAGAAGCGATAACCGTGAAAGGGGCGGGCCCAACAAGGTCCCCTTCATGGGCACTATCACTGCTTGCTGTCAGGGAGGCTGCCAGACAATTTTCCATGCACACTCTGGGCTGGGGGGCAGTCAACCACCAGTACACACAGCAGAACCTAAACCCATACCATTATTGCTAAGCAGCAAGACAGGGGCCCATTGCACTCCCACGGGGCCTTTTTAAATGCAATCCATAACCCGGATTTGCCAGGAACCCTTCTTACTCCTCCTACTTGCATGTGACACTGGGCTTAGGATCTGCATAGGAAACACACACACAAGCACACACCTACCTTTGTTGCCTGCAGATGCCTCCTTGGCTGTCCCCAAACGGTATCAAACCAACACCCACGGGAAGCTGTAAGCATAGAGGACATGCCTGCACCCCATTGGACTTACCTGTGTGGGTTAAATCCGGGTTATTTGACAACCTATGGCGGTGATGGTTCTGCTCAGGCAGAGCAGTGCTGATGCTCCTCATAAAGCTGTCGCTGCTGTGAAGGTTCTAGGTGACATCACAAATCCCTATGGTTACATACACAACAAAGCTGGGTTGTTGTTGTTTACACTCTGCAAGGCCTGTGGAAGTGAGTGACATCATAGCACTGTAGTTCTGAGGGTTCAAGATGGATGCAACAATCTCCTGTTGCTTCTATGAAGGCCGTAATAGACGACATCACCAAACAGCTCCATAGTCACATACACAGCAAAGGAGAGATGTTGTTTACACCTAGTGATGTCAGTGGTATTGAGTGACATCACAGCACAGTGCTAAGGCTCCTGGGCCTGGACACAGCAGCGGCTGCAATATCTCAACGGAGAATACGTTTATATCTATGTGTGTGTGTGCGCATATATATATATATATATATATATATATATATATATATATATTTCTCCGCCGAAATCACTTTTAAACCCATTTCCACCTTTTTTTCCCTTCTCTTCCTCTTACTTTTTTTTCACGTTTTTTTACGTTTTTCTCCTTTTCGCCTCTTTTCTGGGCGTATTATTCTTCTTTTTCTTCTTTTTTTTCGTCTAATGCATACCCCATCAGTGCAGCAATGCTTATTCAATACCGCCAGCAGATGGAGACACTGGGGGATCATTTTCTAAGGATTTATACTGATTTTTCCTGTCTGAATTTGTCGCACAGAAAGTTGCAGGCCAAATATGTGTGACATTTCTGCGACTTTAGCTTCTAGAGCATTTTTACAACATTATACATAGGTGCTGAATACATAAAAAGCGACTGTTCAGCGACAGACAAGTCGCATCGGCTGAAAGTAGGCCAGAATGTCAGTCCATGTTGGAGCAGGTTTAGATACAGTCTAAAGCATAGATCTCAAAGTCTGTGCACAGAATTTAGCAAGGGCCTCGCACCTTCTGATGCATCAGGTAGGTGCACAATAGCATAGCCTAACCCTCTGTACTTTGGTCTATATTGATGCGGGACATAGACAGCCAGCTGATGACCAATCCATTAGTGCAATGGATGGCTGGAAGCATTTGTCTTTGCCTTTGCAATACCACAGAAGCAATGCATGGTCAATGTACAGCAATGACACACCTGTGTGAACAGCCAGGAGACCCCCCCCCATGTTATGTTACATAGTTACATAGTTAGTACGGTCGAAAAAAGACATATGTCCATCAAGTTCAACCAGGGAATTAAGGGGTAGGGGTGTGGCGCGATATTGGGGAAGGGATGAGATTTTATATTTCTTCATAAGCATTAATCTTATTTTGTCAATTAGGAACATTCAGCACCCACCCGCTATCAAGGCAGCTGCCTATCATGTCATGCCCTACCTGCACAGGTGTGCTGGCTACTCAAATGATCCAATTAAGGAGGCCATTTAGTCAGCAGCAGCAGAAGTCCTGTGCCTGGACGCTCCAACAGGGGCCAGACACAAGCAGAAGCAGAAGAGCAGCAGAAGCAGCAGCAGCACCACCTTTTGTTTTTTGGCTGCAGCAGCAGCAAGGCCCACAGGGCTGGCTAGCTGGCTAGCCAGCAAGCAGGTAGCAATGAAAGTAGGAATCTTTCTTTTTAACCCTGTAAGGGGGTGGTGCACTGTACCCGAAGATACTGCCATATCGGGTCAATGCATAGGGCGACGGAAGCAAGCTTCGAAATCGGCCCCCGTTCTCAAAAATCCATTTAATATATGGTCCCCAGATAGGGGACGTATCAGATATTAAACTGATAAGAACAGATACTACACTTGATCTTAGCCAAAAGGCCGAGAAGCGATAACCGTGAAAGGGGCGGGCCCAACAAGGTCCCCTTCATGGGCACTATCACTGCTTGCTGTCAGGGAGGCTGCCAGACAATTTTCCATGCACACTCTGGGCTGGGGGGCAGTCAACCACCAGTACACACAGCAGAACCTAAACCCATACCATTATTGCTAAGCAGCAAGACAGGGGCCCATTGCACTCCCACGGGGCCTTTTTAAATGCAATCCATAACCCGGATTTGCCAGGAACCCTTCTTACTCCTCCTACTTGCATGTGACACTGGGCTTAGGATCTGCATAGGAAACACACACACAAGCACACACCTACCTTTGTTGCCTGCAGATGCCTCCTTGGCTGTCCCCAAACGGTATCAAACCAACACCCACGGGAAGCTGTAAGCATAGAGGACATGCCTGCACCCCATTGGACTTACCTGTGTGGGTTAAATCCGGGTTATTTGACAACCTATGGCGGTGATGGTTCTGCTCAGGCAGAGCAGTGCTGATGCTCCTCATAAAGCTGTCGCTGCTGTGAAGGTTCTAGGTGACATCACAAATCCCTATGGTTACATACACAACAAAGCTGGGTTGTTGTTGTTTACACTCTGCAAGGCCTGTGGAAGTGAGTGACATCATAGCACTGTAGTTCTGAGGGTTCAAGATGGATGCAACAATCTCCTGTTGCTTCTATGAAGGCCGTAATAGACGACATCACCAAACAGCTCCATAGTCACATACACAGCAAAGGAGAGATGTTGTTTACACCTAGTGATGTCAGTGGTATTGAGTGACATCACAGCACAGTGCTAAGGCTCCTGGGCCTGGACACAGCAGCGGCTGCAATATCTCAACGGAGAATACGTTTATATCTATGTGTGTGTGTGCGCATATATATATATATATATATATATATATATATATATATATATATTTCTCCGCCGAAATCACTTTTAAACCCATTTCCACCTTTTTTTCCCTTCTCTTCCTCTTACTTTTTTTTCACGTTTTTTTACGTTTTTCTCCTTTTCGCCTCTTTTCTGGGCGTATTATTCTTCTTTTTCTTCTTTTTTTTCGTCTAATGCATACCCCATCAGTGCAGCAATGCTTATTCAATACCGCCAGCAGATGGAGACACTGGGGGATCATTTTCTAAGGATTTATACTGATTTTTCCTGTCTGAATTTGTCGCACAGAAAGTTGCAGGCCAAATATGTGTGACATTTCTGCGACTTTAGCTTCTAGAGCATTTTTACAACATTATACATAGGTGCTGAATACATAAAAAGCGACTGTTCAGCGACAGACAAGTCGCATCGGCTGAAAGTAGGCCAGAATGTCAGTCCATGTTGGAGCAGGTTTAGATACAGTCTAAAGCATAGATCTCAAAGTCTGTGCACAGAATTTAGCAAGGGCCTCGCACCTTCTGATGCTCAGGTAGGTGCACAATAGCATAGCCTAACCCTCTGTACTTTGGTCTATATTGATGCGGGACATAGACAGCCAGCTGATGACCAATCCATTAGTGCAATGGATGGCTGGAAGCATTTGTCTTTGCCTTTGCAATACCACAGAAGCAATGCATGGTCAATGTACAGCAATGACACACCTGTGTGAACAGCCAGGAGACCCCCCCCCCCCCCCCCCCCCCATGTTATGTTACATAGTTACATAGTTAGTACGGTCGAAAAAAGACATATGTCCATCAAGTTCAACCAGGGAATTAAGGGGTAGGGGTGTGGCGCGATATTGGGGAAGGGATGAGATTTTATATTTCTTCATAAGCATTAATCTTATTTTGTCAATTAGGAACATTCAGCACCCACCCGCTATCAAGGCAGCTGCCTATCATGTCATGCCCTACCTGCACAGGTGTGCTGGCTACTCAAATGATCCAATTAAGGAGGCCATTTAGTCAGCAGCAGCAGAAGTCCTGTGCCTGGACGCTCCAACAGGGGCCAGACACAAGCAGAAGCAGAAGCAGCAGAAGCAGCAGCAGCACCACCTTTTGTTTTTTGGCTGCAGCAGCAGCAAGGCCCACAGGGCTGGCTAGCTGGCTAGCCAGCAAGCAGGTAGCAATGAAAGTAGGAATCTTTCTTTTTAACCCTGTAAGGGGGTGGTGCACTGTACCCGAAGATACTGCCATATCGGGTCAATGCATAGGGCGACGGAAGCAAGCTTCGAAATCGGCCCCCGTTCTCAAAAATCCATTTAATATATGGTCCCCAGATAGGGGACGTATCAGATATTAAACTGATAAGAACAGATACTACACTTGATCTTAGCCAAAAGGCCGAGAAGCGATAACCGTGAAAGGGGCGGGCCCAACAAGGTCCCCTTCATGGGCACTATCACTGCTTGCTGTCAGGGAGGCTGCCAGACAATTTTCCATGCACACTCTGGGCTGGGGGGCAGTCAACCACCAGTACACACAGCAGAACCTAAACCCATACCATTATTGCTAAGCAGCAAGACAGGGGCCCATTGCACTCCCACGGGGCCTTTTTAAATGCAATCCATAACCCGGATTTGCCAGGAACCCTTCTTACTCCTCCTACTTGCATGTGACACTGGGCTTAGGATCTGCATAGGAAACACACACACAAGCACACACCTACCTTTGTTGCCTGCAGATGCCTCCTTGGCTGTCCCCAAACGGTATCAAACCAACACCCACGGGAAGCTGTAAGCATAGAGGACATGCCTGCACCCCATTGGACTTACCTGTGTGGGTTAAATCCGGGTTATTTGACAACCTATGGCGGTGATGGTTCTGCTCAGGCAGAGCAGTGCTGATGCTCCTCATAAAGCTGTCGCTGCTGTGAAGGTTCTAGGTGACATCACAAATCCCTATGGTTACATACACAACAAAGCTGGGTTGTTGTTGTTTACACTCTGCAAGGCCTGTGGAAGTGAGTGACATCATAGCACTGTAGTTCTGAGGGTTCAAGATGGATGCAACAATCTCCTGTTGCTTCTATGAAGGCCATAATAGACGACATCACCAAACAGCTCCATAGTCACATACACAGCAAAGGAGAGATGTTGTTTACACCTAGTGATGTCAGTGGTATTGAGTGACATCACAGCACAGTGCTAAGGCTCCTGGGCCTGGACACAGCAGCGGCTGCAATATCTCAACGGAGAATACGTTTATATCTATGTGTGTGTGTGCGCATATATATATATATATATATATATATATATATATATATATATATATATATTTCTCCGCCGAAATCACTTTTAAACCCATTTCCACCTTTTTTTCCCTTCTCTTCCTCTTACTTTTTTTTCACGTTTTTTTTACGTTTTTCTCCTTTTCGCCTCTTTTCTGGGCGTATTATTCTTCTTTTTCTTCTTTTTTTTCGTCTAATGCATACCCCATCAGTGCAGCAATGCTTATTCAATACCGCCAGCAGATGGAGACACTGGGGGATCATTTTCTAAGGATTTATACTGATTTTTCCTGTCTGAATTTGTCGCACAGAAAGTTGCAGGCCAAATATGTGTGACATTTCTGCGACTTTAGCTTCTAGAGCATTTTTACAACATTATACATAGGTGCTGAATACATAAAAAGCGACTGTTCAGCGACAGACAAGTCGCATCGGCTGAAAGTAGGCCAGAATGTCAGTCCATGTTGGAGCAGGTTTAGATACAGTCTAAAGCATAGATCTCAAAGTCTGTGCACAGAATTTAGCAAGGGCCTCGCACCTTCTGATGCATCAGGTAGGTGCACAATAGCATAGCCTAACCCTCTGTACTTTGGTCTATATTGATGCGGGACATAGACAGCCAGCTGATGACCAATCCATTAGTGCAATGGATGGCTGGAAGCATTTGTCTTTGCCTTTGCAATACCACAGAAGCAATGCATGGTCAATGTACAGCAATGACACACCTGTGTGAACAGCCAGGAGACCCCCCCCCCCCCCCATGTTATGTTACATAGTTACATAGTTAGTACGGTCGAAAAAAGACATATGTCCATCAAGTTCAACCAGGGAATTAAGGGGTAGGGGTGTGGCGCGATATTGGGGAAGGGATGAGATTTTATATTTCTTCATAAGCATTAATCTTATTTTGTCAATTAGGAACATTCAGCACCCACCCGCTATCAAGGCAGCTGCCTATCATGTCATGCCCTACCTGCACAGGTGTGCTGGCTACTCAAATGATCCAATTAAGGAGGCCATTTAGTCAGCAGCAGCAGAAGTCCTGTGCCTGGACGCTCCAACAGGGGCCAGACACAAGCAGAAGCAGAAGCAGCAGAAGCAGCAGCAGCACCACCTTTTGTTTTTTGGCTGCAGCAGCAGCAAGGCCCACAGGGCTGGCTAGCTGGCTAGCCAGCAAGCAGGTAGCAATGAAAGTAGGAATCTTTCTTTTTAACCCTGTAAGGGGGTGGTGCACTGTACCCGAAGATACTGCCATATCGGGTCAATGCATAGGGCGACGGAAGCAAGCTTCGAAATCGGCCCCCCTTCTCAAAAATCCATTTAATATATGGTCCCCAGATAGGGGACGTATCAGATATTAAACTGATAAGAACAGATACTACACTTGATCTTAGCCAAAAGGCCGAGAAGCGATAACCGTGAAAGGGGCGGGCCCAACAAGGTCCCCTTCATGGGCACTATCACTGCTTGCTGTCAGGGAGGCTGCCAGACAATTTTCCATGCACACTCTGGGCTGGGGGGCAGTCAACCACCAGTACACACAGCAGAACCTAAACCCATACCATTATTGCTAAGCAGCAAGACAGGGGCCCATTGCACTCCCACGGGGCCTTTTTAAATGCAATCCATAACCCGGATTTGCCAGGAACCCTTCTTACTCCTCCTACTTGCATGTGACACTGGGCTTAGGATCTGCATAGGAAACACACACACAAGCACACACCTACCTTTGTTGCCTGCAGATGCCTCCTTGGCTGTCCCCAAACGGTATCAAACCAACACCCACGGGAAGCTGTAAGCATAGAGGACATGCCTGCACCCCATTGGACTTACCTGTGTGGGTTAAATCCGGGTTATTTGACAACCTATGGCGGTGATGGTTCTGCTCAGGCAGAGCAGTGCTGATGCTCCTCATAAAGCTGTCGCTGCTGTGAAGGTTCTAGGTGACATCACAAATCCCTATGGTTACATACACAACAAAGCTGGGTTGTTGTTGTTTACACTCTGCAAGGCCTGTGGAAGTGAGTGACATCATAGCACTGTAGTTCTGAGGGTTCAAGATGGATGCAACAATCTCCTGTTGCTTCTATGAAGGCCGTAATAGACGACATCACCAAACAGCTCCATAGTCACATACACAGCAAAGGAGAGATGTTGTTTACACCTAGTGATGTCAGTGGTATTGAGTGACATCACAGCACAGTGCTAAGGCTCCTGGGCCTGGACACAGCAGCGGCTGCAATATCTCAACGGAGAATACGTTTATATCTATGTGTGTGTGTGCGCATATATATATATATATATATATATATATATATATATATTTCTCCGCCGAAATCACTTTTAAACCCATTTCCACCTTTTTTTCCCTTCTCTTCCTCTTACTTTTTTTTCACGTTTTTTTACGTTTTTCTCCTTTTCGCCTCTTTTCTGGACGTATTATTCTTCTTTTTCTTCTTTTTTTTCGTCTAATGCATACCCCATCAGTGCAGCAATGCTTATTCAATACCGCCAGCAGATGGAGACACTGGGGGATCATTTTCTAAGGATTTATACTGATTTTTCCTGTCTGAATTTGTCGCACAGAAAGTTGCAGGCCAAATATGTGTGACATTTCTGCGACTTTAGCTTCTAGAGCATTTTTACAACATTATACATAGGTGCTGAATACATAAAAAGCGACTGTTCAGCGACAGACAAGTCGCATCGGCTGAAAGTAGGCCAGAATGTCAGTCCATGTTGGAGCAGGTTTAGATACAGTCTAAAGTATAGATCTCAAAGTCTGTGCACAGAATTTAGCAAGGGCCTCGCACCTTCTGATGCATCAGGTAGGTGCACAATAGCATAGCCTAACCCTCTGTACTTTGGTCTATATTGATGCGGGACATAGACAGCCAGCTGATGACCAATCCATTAGTGCAATGGATGGCTGGAAGCATTTGTCTTTGCCTTTGCAATACCACAGAAGCAATGCATGGTCAATGTACAGCAATGACACACCTGTGTGAACAGCCAGGAGACCCCCCCCCCCCCCCCCCATGTTATGTTACATAGTTACATAGTTAGTACGGTCGAAAAAAGACATATGTCCATCAAGTTCAACCAGGGAATTAAGGGGTAGGGGTGTGGCGCGATATTGGGGAAGGGATGAGATTTTATATTTCTTCATAAGCATTAATCTTATTTTGTCAATTAGGAACATTCAGCACCCACCCGCTATCAAGGCAGCTGCCTATCATGTCATGCCCTACCTGCACAGGTGTGCTGGCTACTCAAATGATCCAATTAAGGAGGCCATTTAGTCAGCAGCAGCAGAAGTCCTGTGCCTGGACGCTCCAACAGGGGCCAGACACAAGCAGAAGCAGAAGCAGCAGAAGCAGCAGCAGCACCACCTTTTGTTTTTTGGCTGCAGCAGCAGCAAGGCCCACAGGGCTGGCTAGCTGGCTAGCCAGCAAGCAGGTAGCAATGAAAGTAGGAATCTTTCTTTTTAACCCTGTAAGGGGGTGGTGCACTGTACCCGAAGATACTGCCATATCGGGTCAATGCATAGGGCGACGGAAGCAAGCTTCGAAATCGGCCCCCGTTCTCAAAAATCCATTTAATATATGGTCCCCAGATAGGGGACGTATCAGATATTAAACTGATAAGAACAGATACTACACTTGATCTTAGCCAAAAGGCCGAGAAGCGATAACCGTGAAAGGGGCGGGCCCAACAAGGTCCCCTTCATGGGCACTATCACTGCTTGCTGTCAGGGAGGCTGCCAGACAATTTTCCATGCACACTCTGGGCTGGGGGGCAGTCAACCACCAGTACACACAGCAGAACCTAAACCCATACCATTATTGCTAAGCAGCAAGACAGGGGCCCATTGCACTCCCACGGGGCCTTTTTAAATGCAATCCATAACCCGGATTTGCCAGGAACCCTTCTTACTCCTCCTACTTGCATGTGACACTGGGCTTAGGATCTGCATAGGAAACACACACACAAGCACACACCTACCTTTGTTGCCTGCAGATGCCTCCTTGGCTGTCCCCAAACGGTATCAAACCAACACCCACGGGAAGCTGTAAGCATAGAGGACATGCCTGCACCCCATTGGACTTACCTGTGTGGGTTAAATCCGGGTTATTTGACAACCTATGGCGGTGATGGTTCTGCTCAGGCAGAGCAGTGCTGATGCTCCTCATAAAGCTGTCGCTGCTGTGAAGGTTCTAGGTGACATCACAAATCCCTATGGTTACATACACAACAAAGCTGGGTTGTTGTTGTTTACACTCTGCAAGGCCTGTGGAAGTGAGTGACATCATAGCACTGTAGTTCTGAGGGTTCAAGATGGATGCAACAATCTCCTGTTGCTTCTATGAAGGCCGTAATAGACGACATCACCAAACAGCTCCATAGTCACATACACACCAAAGGAGAGATGTTGTTTACACCTAGTGATGTCAGTGGTATTGAGTGACATCACAGCACAGTGCTAAGGCTCCTGGGCCTGGACACAGCAGCGGCTGCAATATCTCAACGGAGAATACGTTTATATCTATGTGTGTGTGTGCGCATATATATATATATATATATATATATATATATATATATATATATATATATATATATTTCTCCGCCGAAATCACTTTTAAACCCATTTCCACCTTTTTTTCCCTTCTCTTCCTCTTACTTTTTTTTCACGTTTTTTTACGTTTTTCTCCTTTTCGCCTCTTTTCTGGGCGTATTATTCTTCTTTTTCTTCTTTTTTTTTCGTCTAATGCATACCCCATCAGTGCAGCAATGCTTATTCAATACCGCCAGCAGATGGAGACACTGGGGGATAATTTTCTAAGGATTTATACTGATTTTTCCTGTCTGAATTTGTCGCACAGAAAGTTGCAGGCCAAATATGTGTGACATTTCTGCGACTTTAGCTTCTAGAGCATTTTTACAACATTATACATAGGTGCTGAATACATAAAAAGCGACTGTTCAGCGACAGACAAGTCGCATCGGCTGAAAGTAGGCCAGAATGTCAGTCCATGTTGGAGCAGGTTTAGATACAGTCTAAAGCATAGATCTCAAAGTCTGTGCACAGAATTTAGCAAGGGCCTCGCACCTTCTGATGCATCAGGTAGGTGCACAATAGCATAGCCTAACCCTCTGTACTTTGGTCTATATTGATGCGGGACATAGACAGCCAGCTGATGACCAATCCATTAGTGCAATGGATGGCTGGAAGCATTTGTCTTTGCCTTTGCAATACCACAGAAGCAATGCATGGTCAATGTACAGCAATGACACACCTGTGTGAACAGCCAGGAGACCCCCCCCCCCCCCATGTTATGTTACATAGTTACATAGTTAGTACGGTCGAAAAAAGACATATGTCCATCAAGTTCAACCAGGGAATTAAGGGGTAGGGGTGTGGCGCGATATTGGGGAAGGGATGAGATTTTATATTTCTTCATAAGCATTAATCTTATTTTGTCAATTAGGAACATTCAGCACCCACCCGCTATCAAGGCAGCTGCCTATCATGTCATGCCCTACCTGCACAGGTGTGCTGGCTACTCAAATGATCCAATTAAGGAGGCCATTTAGTCAGCAGCAGCAGAAGTCCTGTGCCTGGACGCTCCAACAGGGGCCAGACACAAGCAGAAGCAGAAGCAGCAGAAGCAGCAGCAGCACCACCTTTTGTTTTTTGGCTGCAGCAGCAGCAAGGCCCACAGGGCTGGCTAGCTGGCTAGCCAGCAAGCAGGTAGCAATGAAAGTAGGAATCTTTCTTTTTAACCCTGTAAGGGGGTGGTGCACTGTACCCGAAGATACTGCCATATCGGGTCAATGCATAGGGCGACGGAAGCAAGCTTCGAAATCGGCCCCCGTTCTCAAAAATCCATTTAATATATGGTCCCCAGATAGGGGACGTATCAGATATTAAACTGATAAGAACAGATACTACACTTGATCTTAGCCAAAAGGCCGAGAAGCGATAACCGTGAAAGGGGCGGGCCCAACAAGGTCCCCTTCATGGGCACTATCACTGCTTGCTGTCAGGGAGGCTGCCAGACAATTTTCCATGCACACTCTGGGCTGGGGGGCAGTCAACCACCAGTACACACAGCAGAACCTAAACCCATACCATTATTGCTAAGCAGCAAGACAGGGGCCCATTGCACTCCCACGGGGCCTTTTTAAATGCAATCCATAACCCGGATTTGCCAGGAACCCTTCTTACTCCTCCTACTTGCATGTGACACTGGGCTTAGGATCTGCATAGGAAACACACACACAAGCACACACCTACCTTTGTTGCCTGCAGATGCCTCCTTGGCTGTCCCCAAACGGTATCAAACCAACACCCACGGGAAGCTGTAAGCATAGAGGACATGCCTGCACCCCATTGGACTTACCTGTGTGGGTTAAATCCGGGTTATTTGACAACCTATGGCGGTGATGGTTCTGCTCAGGCAGAGCAGTGCTGATGCTCCTCATAAAGCTGTCGCTGCTGTGAAGGTTCTAGGTGACATCACAAATCCCTATGGTTACATACACAACAAAGCTGGGTTGTTGTTGTTTACACTCTGCAAGGCCTGTGGAAGTGAGTGACATCATAGCACTGTAGTTCTGAGGGTTCAAGATGGATGCAACAATCTCCTGTTGCTTCTATGAAGGCCGTAATAGACGACATCACCAAACAGCTCCATAGTCACATACACAGCAAAGGAGAGATGTTGTTTACACCTAGTGATGTCAGTGGTATTGAGTGACATCACAGCACAGTGCTAAGGCTCCTGGGCCTGGACACAGCAGCGGCTGCAATATCTCAACGGAGAATACGTTTATATCTATGTGTGTGTGTGCGCATATATATATATATATATATATATATATATATATATATATATATATATTTCTCCGCCGAAATCACTTTTAAACCCATTTCCACCTTTTTTTCCCTTCTCTTCCTCTTACTTTTTTTTCACGTTTTTTTACGTTTTTCTCCTTTTCGCCTCTTTTCTGGGCGTATTATTCTTCTTTTTCTTCTTTTTTTTCGTCTAATGCATACCCCATCAGTGCAGCAATGCTTATTCAATACCGCCAGCAGATGGAGACACTGGGGGATCATTTTCTAAGGATTTATACTGATTTTTCCTGTCTGAATTTGTCGCACAGAAAGTTGCAGGCCAAATATGTGTGACATTTCTGCGACTTTAGCTTCTAGAGCATTTTTACAACATTATACATAGGTGCTGAATACATAAAAAGCGACTGTTCAGCGACAGACAAGTCGCATCGGCTGAAAGTAGGCCAGAATGTCAGTCCATGTTGGAGCAGGTTTAGATACAGTCTAAAGTATAGATCTCAAAGTCTGTGCACAGAATTTAGCAAGGGCCTCGCACCTTCTGATGCATCAGGTAGGTGCACAATAGCATAGCCTAACCCTCTGTACTTTGGTCTATATTGATGCGGGACATAGACAGCCAGCTGATGACCAATCCATTAGTGCAATGGATGGCTGGAAGCATTTGTCTTTGCCTTTGCAATACCACAGAAGCAATGCATGGTCAATGTACAGCAATGACACACCTGTGTGAACAGCCAGGAGACCCCCCCCCATGTTATGTTACATAGTTACATAGTTAGTACGGTCGAAAAAAGACATATGTCCATCAAGTTCAACCAGGGAATTAAGGGGTAGGGGTGTGGCGCGATATTGGGGAAGGGATGAGATTTTATATTTCTTCATAAGCATTAATCTTATTTTGTCAATTAGGAACATTCAGCACCCACCCGCTATCAAGGCAGCTGCCTATCATGTCATGCCCTACCTGCACAGGTGTGCTGGCTACTCAAATGATCCAATTAAGGAGGCCATTTAGTCAGCAGCAGCAGAAGTCCTGTGCCTGGACGCTCCAACAGGGGCCAGACACAAGCAGAAGCAGAAGCAGCAGAAGCAGCAGCAGCACCACCTTTTGTTTTTTGGCTGCAGCAGCAGCAAGGCCCACAGGGCTGGCTAGCTGGCTAGCCAGCAAGCAGGTAGCAATGAAAGTAGGAATCTTTCTTTTTAACCCTGTAAGGGGGTGGTGCACTGTACCCGAAGATACTGCCATATCGGGTCAATGCATAGGGCGACGGAAGCAAGCTTCGAAATCGGCCCCCGTTCTCAAAAATCCATTTAATATATGGTCCCCAGATAGGGGACGTATCAGATATTAAACTGATAAGAACAGATACTACACTTGATCTTAGCCAAAAGGCCGAGAAGCGATAACCGTGAAAGGGGCGGGCCCAACAAGGTCCCCTTCATGGGCACTATCACTGCTTGCTGTCAGGGAGGCTGCCAGACAATTTTCCATGCACACTCTGGGCTGGGGGGCAGTCAACCACCAGTACACACAGCAGAACCTAAACCCATACCATTATTGCTAAGCAGCAAGACAGGGGCCCATTGCACTCCCACGGGGCCTTTTTAAATGCAATCCATAACCCGGATTTGCCAGGAACCCTTCTTACTCCTCCTACTTGCATGTGACACTGGGCTTAGGATCTGCATAGGAAACACACACACAAGCACACACCTACCTTTGTTGCCTGCAGATGCCTCCTTGGCTGTCCCCAAACGGTATCAAACCAACACCCACGGGAAGCTGTAAGCATAAGAGGACATGCCTGCACCCCATTGGACTTACCTGTGTGGGTTAAATCCGGGTTATTTGACAACCTATGGCGGTGATGGTTCTGCTCAGGCAGAGCAGTGCTGATGCTCCTCATAAAGCTGTCGCTGCTGTGAAGGTTCTAGGTGACATCACAAATCCCTATGGTTACATACACAACAAAGCTGGATTGTTGTTGTTTACACTCTGCAAGGCCTGTGGAAGTGAGTGACATCATAGCACTGTAGTTCTGAGGGTTCAAGATGGATGCAACAATCTCCTGTTGCTTCTATGAAGGCCGTAATAGACGACATCACCAAACAGCTCCATAGTCACATACACAGCAAAGGAGAGATGTTGTTTACACCTAGTGATGTCAGTGGTATTGAGTGACATCACAGCACAGTGCTAAGGCTCCTGGGCCTGGACACAGCAGCGGCTGCAATATCTCAACGGAGAATACGTTTATATCTATGTGTGTGTGTGCGCATATATATATATATATATATATATATATATATATATATATATATATTTCTCCGCCGAAATCACTTTTAAACCCATTTCCACCTTTTTTTCCCTTCTCTTCCTCTTACTTTTTTTTCACGTTTTTTTACGTTTTTCTCCTTTTCGCCTCTTTTCTGGGCGTATTATTCTTCTTTTTCTTCTTTTTTTTCGTCTAATGCATACCCCATCAGTGCAGCAATGCTTATTCAATACCGCCAGCAGATGGAGACACTGGGGGATCATTTTCTAAGGATTTATACTGATTTTTCCTGTCTGAATTTGTCGCACAGAAAGTTGCAGGCCAAATATGTGTGACATTTCTGCGACTTTAGCTTCTAGAGCATTTTTACAACATTATACATAGGTGCTGAATACATAAAAAGCGACTGTTCAGCGACAGACAAGTCGCATCGGCTGAAAGTAGGCCAGAATGTCAGTCCATGTTGGAGCAGGTTTAGATACAGTCTAAAGCATAGATCTCAAAGTCTGTGCACAGAATTTAGCAAGGGCCTCGCACCTTCTGATGCATCAGGTAGGTGCACAATAGCATAGCCTAACCCTCTGTACTTTGGTCTATATTGATGCGGGACATAGACAGCCAGCTGATGACCAATCCATTAGTGCAATGGATGGCAGGAAGCATTTGTCTTTGCCTTTGCAATACCACAGAAGCAATGCATGGTCAATGTACAGCAATGACACACCTGTGTGAACAGCCAGGAGACCCCCCCCCCCCCCCCCCCCCATGTTATGTTACATAGTTACATAGTTAGTACGGTCGAAAAAAGACATATGTCCATCAAGTTCAACCAGGGAATTAAGGGGTAGGGGTGTGGCGCGATATTGGGGAAGGGATGAGATTTTATATTTCTTCATAAGCATTAATCTTATTTTGTCAATTAGGAACATTCAGCACCCACCCGCTATCAAGGCAGCTGCCTATCATGTCATGCCCTACCTGCACAGGTGTGCTGGCTACTCAAATGATCCAATTAAGGAGGCCATTTAGTCAGCAGCAGCAGAAGTCCTGTGTCTGGACGCTCCAACAGGGGCCAGACACAAGCAGAAGCAGAAGCAGCAGAAGCAGCAGCAGCACCACCTTTTGTTTTTTGGCTGCAGCAGCAGCAAGGCCCACAGGGCTGGCTAGCTGGCTAGCCAGCAAGCAGGTAGCAATGAAAGTAGGAATCTTTCTTTTTAACCCTGTAAGGGGGTGGTGCACTGTACCCGAAGATACTGCCATATCGGGTCAATGCATAGGGCGACGGAAGCAAGCTTCGAAATCGGCCCCCGTTCTCAAAAATCCATTTAATATATGGTCCCCAGATAGGGGACGTATCAGATATTAAACTGATAAGAACAGATACTACACTTGATCTTAGCCAAAAGGCCGAGAAGCGATAACCGTGAAAGGGGCGGGCCCAACAAGGTCCCCTTCATGGGCACTATCACTGCTTGCTGTCAGGGAGGCTGCCAGACAATTTTCCATGCACACTCTGGGCTGGGGGGCAGTCAACCACCAGTACACACAGCAGAACCTAAACCCATACCATTATTGCTAAGCAGCAAGACAGGGGCCCATTGCACTCCCACGGGGCCTTTTTAAATGCAATCCATAACCCGGATTTGCCAGGAACCCTTCTTACTCCTCCTACTTGCATGTGACACTGGGCTTAGGATCTGCATAGGAAACACACACACAAGCACACACCTACCTTTGTTGCCTGCAGATGCCTCCTTGGCTGTCCCCAAACGGTATCAAACCAACACCCACGGGAAGCTGTAAGCATAGAGGACATGCCTGCACCCCATTGGACTTACCTGTGTGGGTTAAATCCGGGTTATTTGACAACCTATGGCGGTGATGGTTCTGCTCAGGCAGAGCAGTGCTGATGCTCCTCATAAAGCTGTCGCTGCTGTGAAGGTTCTAGGTGACATCACAAATCCCTATGGTTACATACACAACAAAGCTGGGTTGTTGTTGTTTACACTCTGCAAGGCCTGTGGAAGTGAGTGACATCATAGCACTGTAGTTCTGAGGGTTCAAGATGGATGCAACAATCTCCTGTTGCTTCTATGAAGGCCGTAATAGACGACATCACCAAACAGCTCCATAGTCACATACACAGCAAAGGAGAGATGTTGTTTACACCTAGTGATGTCAGTGGTATTGAGTGACATCACAGCACAGTGCTAAGGCTCCTGGGCCTGGACACAGCAGCGGCTGCAATATCTCAACGGAGAATACGTTTATATCTATGTGTGTGTGTGCGCATATATATATATATATATATATATATATATATATATATATATATATATATATATTTCTCCGCCGAAATCACTTTTAAACCCATTTCCACCTTTTTTTCCCTTCTCTTCCTCTTACTTTTTTTTCACGTTTTTTTACGTTTTTCTCCTTTTCGCCTCTTTTCTGGGCGTATTATTCTTCTTTTTCTTCTTTTTTTTCGTCTAATGCATACCCCATCAGTGCAGCAATGCTTATTCAATACCGCCAGCAGATGGAGACACTGGGGGATCATTTTCTAAGGATTTATACTGATTTTTCCTGTCTGAATTTGTCGCACAGAAAGTTGCAGGCCAAATATGTGTGACATTTCTGCGACTTTAGCTTCTAGAGCATTTTTACAACATTATACATAGGTGCTGAATACATAAAAAGCGACTGTTCAGCGACAGACAAGTCGCATCGGCTGAAAGTAGGCCAGAATGTCAGTCCATGTTGGAGCAGGTTTAGATACAGTCTAAAGCATAGATCTCAAAGTCTGTGCACAGAATTTAGCATGGGCCTCGCACCTTCTGATGCATCAGGTAGGTGCACAATAGCATAGCCTAACCCTCTGTACTTTGGTCTATATTGATGCGGGACATAGACAGCCAGCTGATGACCAATCCATTAGTGCAATGGATGGCTGGAAGCATTTGTCTTTGCCTTTGCAATACCACAGAAGCAATGCATGGTCAATGTACAGCAATGACACACCTGTGTGAACAGCCAGGAGACCCCCCCCCCCCCCCCCCATGTTATGTTACATAGTTACATAGTTAGTACGGTCGAAAAAAGACATATGTCCATCAAGTTCAACCAGGGAATTAAGGGGTAGGGGTGTGGCGCGATATTGGGGAAGGGATGAGATTTTATATTTCTTCATAAGCATTAATCTTATTTTGTCAATTAGGAACATTCAGCACCCACCCGCTATCAAGGCAGCTGCCTATCATGTCATGCCCTACCTGCACAGGTGTGCTGGCTACTCAAATGATCCAATTAAGGAGGCCATTTAGTCAGCAGCAGCAGAAGTCCTGTGCCTGGACGCTCCAACAGGGGCCAGACACAAGCAGAAGCAGAAGCAGCAGAAGCAGCAGCAGCACCACCTTTTGTTTTTTGGCTGCAGCAGCAGCAAGGCCCACAGGGCTGGCTAGCTGGCTAGCCAGCAAGCAGGTAGCAATGAAAGTAGGAATCTTTCTTTTTAACCCTGTAAGGGGGTGGTGCACTGTACCCGAAGATACTGCCATATCGGGTCAATGCATAGGGCGACGGAAGCAAGCTTCGAAATCGGCCCCCGTTCTCAAAAATCCATTTAATATATGGTCCCCAGATAGGGGACGTATCAGATATTAAACTGATAAGAACAGATACTACACTTGATCTTAGCCAAAAGGCCGAGAAGCGATAACCGTGAAAGGGGCGGGCCCAACAAGGTCCCCTTCATGGGCACTATCACTGCTTGCTGTCAGGGAGGCTGCCAGACAATTTTCCATGCACACTCTGGGCTGGGGGGCAGTCAACCACCAGTACACACAGCAGAACCTAAACCCATACCATTATTGCTAAGCAGCAAGACAGGGGCCCATTGCACTCCCACGGGGCCTTTTTAAATGCAATCCATAACCCGGATTTGCCAGGAACCCTTCTTACTCCTCCTACTTGCATGTGACACTGGGCTTAGGATCTGCATAGGAAACACACACACAAGCACACACCTACCTTTGTTGCCTGCAGATGCCTCCTTGGCTGTCCCCAAACGGTATCAAACCAACACCCACGGGAAGCTGTAAGCATAGAGGACATGCCTGCACCCCATTGGACTTACCTGTGTGGGTTAAATCCGGGTTATTTGACAACCTATGGCGGTGATGGTTCTGCTCAGGCAGAGCAGTGCTGATGCTCCTCATAAAGCTGTCGCTGCTGTGAAGGTTCTAGGTGACATCACAAATCCCTATGGTTACATACACAACAAAGCTGGGTTGTTGTTGTTTACACTCTGCAAGGCCTGTGGAAGTGAGTGACATCATAGCACTGTAGTTCTGAGGGTTCAAGATGGATGCAACAATCTCCTGTTGCTTCTATGAAGGCCGTAATAGACGACATCACCAAACAGCTCCATAGTCACATACACAGCAAAGGAGAGATGTTGTTTACACCTAGTGATGTCAGTGGTATTGAGTGACATCACAGCACAGTGCTAAGGCTCCTGGGCCTGGACACAGCAGCGGCTGCAATATCTCAACGGAGAATACGTTTATATCTATGTGTGTGTGTGCGCATATATATATATATATATATATATATATATATATATATATATATATATATATATATATATATTTCTCCGCCGAAATCACTTTTAAACCCATTTCCACCTTTTTTTCCCTTCTCTTCCTCTTACTTTTTTTTCACGTTTTTTTACGTTTTTCTCCTTTTCGCCTCTTTTCTGGGCGTATTATTCTTCTTTTTCTTCTTTTTTTTCGTCTAATGCATACCCCATCAGTGCAGCAATGCTTATTCAATACCGCCAGCAGATGGAGACACTGGGGGATCATTTTCTAAGGATTTATACTGATTTTTCCTGTCTGAATTTGTCGCACAGAAAGTTGCAGGCCAAATATGTGTGACATTTCTGCGACTTTAGCTTCTAGAGCATTTTTACAACATTATACATAGGTGCTGAATACATAAAAAGCGACTGTTCAGCGACAGACAAGTCGCATCGGCTGAAAGTAGGCCAGAATGTCAGTCCATGTTGGAGCAGGTTTAGATACAGTCTAAAGCATAGATCTCAAAGTCTGTGCACAGAATTTAGCAAGGGCCTCGCACCTTCTGATGCATCAGGTAGGTGCACAATAGCATAGCCTAACCCTCTGTACTTTGGTCTATATTGATGCGGGACATAGACAGCCAGCTGATGACCAATCCATTAGTGCAATGGATGGCTGGAAGCATTTGTCTTTGCCTTTGCAATACCACAGAAGCAATGCATGGTCAATGTACAGCAATGACACACCTGTGTGAACAGCCAGGAGACCCCCCCCCCCCCCCCCCCCATGTTATGTTACATAGTTACATAGTTAGTACGGTCGAAAAAAGACATATGTCCATCAAGTTCAACCAGGGAATTAAGGGGTAGGGGTGTGGCGCGATATTGGGGAAGGGATGAGATTTTATATTTCTTCATAAGCATTAATCTTATTTTGTCAATTAGGAACATTCAGCACCCACCCGCTATCAAGGCAGCTGCCTATCATGTCATGCCCTACCTGCACAGGTGTGCTGGCTACTCAAATGATCCAATTAAGGAGGCCATTTAGTCAGCAGCAGCAGAAGTCCTGTGCCTGGACGCTCCAACAGGGGCCAGACACAAGCAGAAGCAGAAGCAGCAGAAGCAGCAGCAGCACCACCTTTTGTTTTTTGGCTGCAGCAGCAGCAAGGCCCACAGGGCTGGCTAGCTGGCTAGCCAGCAAGCAGGTAGCAATGAAAGTAGGAATCTTTCTTTTTAACCCTGTAAGGGGGTGGTGCACTGTACCCGAAGATACTGCCATATCGGGTCAATGCATAGGGCGACGGAAGCAAGCTTCGAAATCGGCCCCCGTTCTCAAAAATCCATTTAATATATGGTCCCCAGATAGGGGACGTATCAGATATTAAACTGATAAGAACAGATACTACACTTGATCTTAGCCAAAAGGCCGAGAAGCGATAACCGTGAAAGGGGCGGGCCCAACAAGGTCCCCTTCATGGGCACTATCACTGCTTGCTGTCAGGGAGGCTGCCAGACAATTTTCCATGCACACTCTGGGCTGGGGGGCAGTCAACCACCAGTACACACAGCAGAACCTAAACCCATACCATTATTGCTAAGCAGCAAGACAGGGGCCCATTGCACTCCCACGGGGCCTTTTTAAATGCAATCCATAACCCGGATTTGCCAGGAACCCTTCTTACTCCTCCTACTTGCATGTGACACTGGGCTTAGGATCTGCATAGGAAACACACACACAAGCACACACCTACCTTTGTTGCCTGCAGATGCCTCCTTGGCTGTCCCCAAACGGTATCAAACCAACACCCACGGGAAGCTGTAAGCATAGAGGACATGCCTGCACCCCATTGGACTTACCTGTGTGGGTTAAATCCGGGTTATTTGACAACCTATGGCGGTGATGGTTCTGCTCAGGCAGAGCAGTGCTGATGCTCCTCATAAAGCTGTCGCTGCTGTAAAGGTTCTAGGTGACATCACAAATCCCTATGGTTACATACACAACAAAGCTGGGTTGTTGTTGTTTACACTCTGCAAGGCCTGTGGAAGTGAGTGACATCATAGCACTGTAGTTCTGAGGGTTCAAGATGGATGCAACAATCTCCTGTTGCTTCTATGAAGGCCGTAATAGACGACATCACCAAACAGCTCCATAGTCACATACACAGCAAAGGAGAGATGTTGTTTACACCTAGTGATGTCAGTGGTATTGAGTGACATCACAGCACAGTGCTAAGGCTCCTGGGCCTGGACACAGCAGCGGCTGCAATATCTCAACGGAGAATACGTTTATATCTATGTGTGTGTGTGCGCATATATATATATATATATATATATATATATATATATATATATATATTTCTCCGCCGAAATCACTTTTAAACCCATTTCCACCTTTTTTTCCCTTCTCTTCCTCTTACTTTTTTTTCACGTTTTTTTACGTTTTTCTCCTTTTCGCCTCTTTTCTGGGCGTATTATTCTTCTTTTTCTTCTTTTTTTTCGTCTAATGCATACCCCATCAGTGCAGCAATGCTTATTCAATACCGCCAGCAGATGGAGACACTGGGGGATCATTTTCTAAGGATTTATACTGATTTTTCCTGTCTGAATTTGTCGCACAGAAAGTTGCAGGCCAAATATGTGTGACATTTCTGCGACTTTAGCTTCTAGAGCATTTTTACAACATTATACATAGGTGCTGAATACATAAAAAGCGACTGTTCAGCGACAGACAAGTCGCATCGGCTGAAAGTAGGCCAGAATGTCAGTCCATGTTGGAGCAGGTTTAGATACAGTCTAAAGCATAGATCTCAAAGTCTGTGCACAGAATTTAGCAAGGGCCTCGCACCTTCTGATGCATCAGGTAGGTGCACAATAGCATAGCCTAACCCTCTGTACTTTGGTCTATATTGATGCGGGACATAGACAGCCAGCTGATGACCAATCCATTAGTGCAATGGATGGCTGGAAGCATTTGTCTTTGCCTTTGCAATACCACAGAAGCAATGCATGGTCAATGTACAGCAATGACACACCTGTGTGAACAGCCAGGAGACCCCCCCCCATGTTATGTTACATAGTTACATAGTTAGTACGGTCGAAAAAAGACATATGTCCATCAAGTTCAACCAGGGAATTAAGGGGTAGGGGTGTGGCGCGATATTGGGGAAGGGATGAGATTTTATATTTCTTCATAAGCATTAATCTTATTTTGTCAATTAGGAACATTCAGCACCCACCCGCTATCAAGGCAGCTGCCTATCATGTCATGCCCTACCTGCACAGGTGTGCTGGCTACTCAAATGATCCAATTAAGGAGGCCATTTAGTCAGCAGCAGCAGAAGTCCTGTGCCTGGACGCTCCAACAGGGGCCAGACACAAGCAGAAGCAGAAGCAGCAGAAGCAGCAGCAGCACCACCTTTTGTTTTTTGGCTGCAGCAGCAGCAAGGCCCACAGGGCTGGCTAGCTGGCTAGCCAGCAAGCAGGTAGCAATGAAAGTAGGAATCTTTCTTTTTAACCCTGTAAGGGGGTGGTGCACTGTACCCGAAGATACTGCCATATCGGGTCAATGCATAGGGCGACGGAAGCAAGCTTCGAAATCGGCCCCCGTTCTCAAAAATCCATTTAATATATGGTCCCCAGATAGGGGACGTATCAGATATTAAACTGATAAGAACAGATACTACACTTGATCTTAGCCAAAAGGCCGAGAAGCGATAACCGTGAAAGGGGCGGGCCCAACAAGGTCCCCTTCATGGGCACTATCACTGCTTGCTGTCAGGGAGGCTGCCAGACAATTTTCCATGCACACTCTGGGCTGGGGGGCAGTCAACCACCAGTACACACAGCAGAACCTAAACCCATACCATTATTGCTAAGCAGCAAGACAGGGGCCCATTGCACTCCCACGGGGCCTTTTTAAATGCAATCCATAACCCGGATTTGCCAGGAACCCTTCTTACTCCTCCTACTTGCATGTGACACTGGGCTTAGGATCTGCATAGGAAACACACACACAAGCACACACCTACCTTTGTTGCCTGCAGATGCCTCCTTGGCTGTCCCCAAACGGTATCAAACCAACACCCACGGGAAGCTGTAAGCATAGAGGACATGCCTGCACCCCATTGGACTTACCTGTGTGGGTTAAATCCGGGTTATTTGACAACCTATGGCGGTGATGGTTCTGCTCAGGCAGAGCAGTGCTGATGCTCCTCATAAAGCTGTCGCTGCTGTGAAGGTTCTAGGTGACATCACAAATCCCTATGCTTACATACACAACAAAGCTGGGTTGTTGTTGTTTACACTCTGCAAGGCCTGTGGAAGTGAGTGACATCATAGCACTGTAGTTCTGAGGGTTCAAGATGGATGCAACAATCTCCTGTTGCTTCTATGAAGGCCGTAATAGACGACATCACCAAACAGCTCCATAGTCACATACACAGCAAAGGAGAGATGTTGTTTACACCTAGTGATGTCAGTGGTATTGAGTGACATCACAGCACAGTGCTAAGGCTCCTGGGCCTGGACACAGCAGCGGCTGCAATATCTCAACGGAGAATACGTTTATATCTATGTGTGTGTGTGCGCATATATATATATATATATATATATATATATTTCTCCGCCGAAATCACTTTTAAACCCATTTCCACCTTTTTTTCCCTTCTCTTCCTCTTACTTTTTTTTCACGTTTTTTTACGTTTTTCTCCTTTTCGCCTCTTTTCTGGGCGTATTATTCTTCTTTTTCTTCTTTTTTTTCGTCTAATGCATACCCCATCAGTGCAGCAATGCTTATTCAATACCGCCAGCAGATGGAGACACTGGGGGATCATTTTCTAAGGATTTATACTGATTTTTCCTGTCTGAATTTGTCGCACAGAAAGTTGCAGGCCAAATATGTGTGACATTTCTGCGACTTTAGCTTCTAGAGCATTTTTACAACATTATACATAGGTGCTGAATACATAAAAAGCGACTGTTCAGCGACAGACAAGTCGCATCGGCTGAAAGTAGGCCAGAATGTCAGTCCATGTTGGAGCAGGTTTAGATACAGTCTAAAGCATAGATCTCAAAGTCTGTGCACAGAATTTAGCAAGGGCCTCGCACCTTCTGATGCATCAGGTAGGTGCACAATAGCATAGCCTAACCCTCTGTACTTTGGTCTATATTGATGCGGGACATAGACAGCCAGCTGATGACCAATCCATTAGTGCAATGGATGGCTGGAAGCATTTGTCTTTGCCTTTGCAATACCACAGAAGCAATGCATGGTCAATGTACAGCAATGACACACCTGTGTGAACAGCCAGGAGACCCCCCCCCATGTTATGTTACATAGTTACATAGTTAGTACGGTCGAAAAAAGACATATGTCCATCAAGTTCAACCAGGGAATTAAGGGGTAGGGGTGTGGCGCGATATTGGGGAAGGGATGAGATTTTATATTTCTTCATAAGCATTAATCTTATTTTGTCAATTAGGAACATTCAGCACCCACCCGCTATCAAGGCAGCTGCCTATCATGTCATGCCCTACCTGCACAGGTGTGCTGGCTACTCAAATGATCCAATTAAGGAGGCCATTTAGTCAGCAGCAGCAGAAGTCCTGTGCCTGGACGCTCCAACAGGGGCCAGACACAAGCAGAAGCAGAAGCAGCAGAAGCAGCAGCAGCACCACCTTTTGTTTTTTGGCTGCAGCAGCAGCAAGGCCCACAGGGCTGGCTAGCTGGCTAGCCAGCAAGCAGGTAGCAATGAAAGTAGGAATCTTTCTTTTTAACCCTGTAAGGGGGTGGTGCACTGTACCCGAAGATACTGCCATATCGGGTCAATGCATAGGGCGACGGAAGCAAGCTTCGAAATCGGCCCCCGTTCTCAAAAATCCATTTAATATATGGTCCCCAGATAGGGGACGTATCAGATATTAAACTGATAAGAACAGATACTACACTTGATCTTAGCCAAAAGGCCGAGAAGCGATAACCGTGAAAGGGGCGGGCCCAACAAGGTCCCCTTCATGGGCACTATCACTGCTTGCTGTCAGGGAGGCTGCCAGACAATTTTCCATGCACACTCTGGGCTGGGGGGCAGTCAACCACCAGTACACACAGCAGAACCTAAACCCATACCATTATTGCTAAGCAGCAAGACAGGGGCCCATTGCACTCCCACGGGGCCTTTTTAAATGCAATCCATAACCCGGATTTGCCAGGAACCCTTCTTACTCCTCCTACTTGCATGTGACACTGGGCTTAGGATCTGCATAGGAAACACACACACAAGCACACACCTACCTTTGTTGCCTGCAGATGCCTCCTTGGCTGTCCCCAAACGGTATCAAACCAACACCCACGGGAAGCTGTAAGCATAGAGGACATGCCTGCACCCCATTGGACTTACCTGTGTGGGTTAAATCCGGGTTATTTGACAACCTATGGCGGTGATGGTTCTGCTCAGGCAGAGCAGTGCTGATGCTCCTCATAAAGCTGTCGCTGCTGTGAAGGTTCTAGGTGACATCACAAATCCCTATGGTTACATACACAACAAAGCTGGGTTGTTGTTGTTTACACTCTGCAAGGCCTGTGGAAGTGAGTGACATCATAGCACTGTAGTTCTGAGGGTTCAAGATGGATGCAACAATCTCCTGTTGCTTCTATGAAGGCCATAATAGACGACATCACCAAACAGCTCCATAGTCACATACACAGCAAAGGAGAGATGTTGTTTACACCTAGTGATGTCAGTGGTATTGAGTGACATCACAGCACAGTGCTAAGGCTCCTGGGCCTGGACACAGCAGCGGCTGCAATATCTCAACGGAGAATACGTTTATATCTATGTGTGTGTGTGTGCGCATATATATATATATATATATATATATATATATATATATATATATTTCTCCGCCGAAATCACTTTTAAACCCATTTCCACCTTTTTTTCCCTTCTCTTCCTCTTACTTTTTTTTCACGTTTTTTTACGTTTTTCTCCTTTTCGCCTCTTTTCTGGGCGTATTATTCTTCTTTTTCTTCTTTTTTTCGTCTAATGCATACCCCATCAGTGCAGCAATGCTTATTCAATACCGCCAGCAGATGGAGACACTGGGGGATCATTTTCTAAGGATTTATACTGATTTTTCCTGTCTGAATTTGTCGCACAGAAAGTTGCAGGCCAAATATGTGTGACATTTCTGCGACTTTAGCTTCTAGAGCATTTTTACAACATTATACATAGGTGCTGAATACATAAAAAGCGACTGTTCAGCGACAGACAAGTCGCATCGGCTGAAAGTAGGCCAGAATGTCAGTCCATGTTGGAGCAGGTTTAGATACAGTCTAAAGCATAGATCTCAAAGTCTGTGCACAGAATTTAGCAAGGGCCTCGCACCTTCTGATGCATCAGGTAGGTGCACAATAGCATAGCCTAACCCTCTGTACTTTGGTCTATATTGATGCGGGACATAGACAGCCAGCTGATGACCAATCCATTAGTGCAATGGATGGCTGGAAGCATTTGTCTTTGCCTTTGCAATACCACAGAAGCAATGCATGGTCAATGTACAGCAATGACACACCTGTGTGAACAGCCAGGAGACCCCCCCCCCCCCCCCCCCCCCCATGTTATGTTACATAGTTACATAGTTAGTACGGTCGAAAAAAGACATATGTCCATCAAGTTCAACCAGGGAATTAAGGGGTAGGGGTGTGGCGCGATATTGGGGAAGGGATGAGATTTTATATTTCTTCATAAGCATTAATCTTATTTTGTCAATTAGGAACATTCAGCACCCACCCGCTATCAAGGCAGCTGCCTATCATGTCATGCCCTACCTGCACAGGTGTGCTGGCTACTCAAATGATCCAATTAAGGAGGCCATTTAGTCAGCAGCAGCAGAAGTCCTGTGCCTGGACGCTCCAACAGGGGCCAGACACAAGCAGAAGCAGAAGCAGCAGAAGCAGCAGCAGCACCACCTTTTGTTTTTTGGCTGCAGCAGCAGCAAGGCCCACAGGGCTGGCTAGCTGGCTAGCCAGCAAGCAGGTAGCAATGAAAGTAGGAATCTTTCTTTTTAACCCTGTAAGGGGGTGGTGCACTGTACCCGAAGATACTGCCATATCGGGTCAATGCATAGGGCGACGGAAGCAAGCTTCGAAATCGGCCCCCGTTCTCAAAAATCCATTTAATATATGGTCCCCAGATAGGGGACGTATCAGATATTAAACTGATAAGAACAGATACTACACTTGATCTTAGCCAAAAGGCCGAGAAGCGATAACCGTGAAAGGGGCGGGCCCAACAAGGTCCCCTTCATGGGCACTATCACTGCTTGCTGTCAGGGAGGCTGCCAGACAATTTTCCATGCACACTCTGGGCTGGGGGGCAGTCAACCACCAGTACACACAGCAGAACCTAAACCCATACCATTATTGCTAAGCAGCAAGACAGGGGCCCATTGCACTCCCACGGGGCCTTTTTAAATGCAATCCATAACCCGGATTTGCCAGGAACCCTTCTTACTCCTCCTACTTGCATGTGACACTGGGCTTAGGATCTGCATAGGAAACACACACACAAGCACACACCTACCTTTGTTGCCTGCAGATGCCTCCTTGGCTGTCCCCAAACGGTATCAAACCAACACCCACGGGAAGCTGTAAGCATAGAGGACATGCCTGCACCCCATTGGACTTACCTGTGTGGGTTAAATCCGGGTTATTTGACAACCTATGGCGGTGATGGTTCTGCTCAGGCAGAGCAGTGCTGATGCTCCTCATAAAGCTGTCGCTGCTGTGAAGGTTCTAGGTGACATCACAAATCCCTATGGTTACATACACAACAAAGCTGGGTTGTTGTTGTTTACACTCTGCAAGGCCTGTGGAAGTGAGTGACATCATAGCACTGTAGTTCTGAGGGTTCAAGATGGATGCAACAATCTCCTGTTGCTTCTATGAAGGCCGTAATAGACGACATCACCAAACAGCTCCATAGTCACATACACAGCAAAGGAGAGATGTTGTTTACACCTAGTGATGTCAGTGGTATTGAGTGACATCACAGCACAGTGCTAAGGCTCCTGGGCCTGGACACAGCAGCGGCTGCAATATCTCAACGGAGAATACGTTTATATCTATGTGTGTGTGTGCGCATATATATATATATATATATATATATATATATATTTCTCCGCCGAAATCACTTTTAAACCCATTTCCACCTTTTTTTCCCTTCTCTTCCTCTTACTTTTTTTTCACGTTTTTTTACGTTTTTCTCCTTTTCGCCTCTTTTCTGGGCGTATTATTCTTCTTTTTCTTCTTTTTTTTCGTCTAATGCATACCCCATCAGTGCAGCAATGCTTATTCAATACCGCCAGCAGATGGAGACACTGGGGGATCATTTTCTAAGGATTTATACTGATTTTTCCTGTCTGAATTTGTCGCACAGAAAGTTGCAGGCCAAATATGTGTGACATTTCTGCGACTTTAGCTTCTAGAGCATTTTTACAACATTATACATAGGTGCTGAATACATAAAAAGCGACTGTTCAGCGACAGACAAGTCGCATCGGCTGAAAGTAGGCCAGAATGTCAGTCCATGTTGGAGCAGGTTTAGATACAGTCTAAAGCATAGATCTCAAAGTCTGTGCACAGAATTTAGCAAGGGCCTCGCACCTTCTGATGCATCAGGTAGGTGCACAATAGCATAGCCTAACCCTCTGTACTTTGGTCTATATTGATGCGGGACATAGACAGCCAGCTGATGACCAATCCATTAGTGCAATGGATGGCTGGAAGCATTTGTCTTTGCCTTTGCAATACCACAGAAGCAATGCATGGTCAATGTACAGCAATGACACACCTGTGTGAACAGCCAGGAGACCCCCCCCCCCCATGTTATGTTACATAGTTACATAGTTAGTACGGTCGAAAAAAGACATATGTCCATCAAGTTCAACCAGGGAATTAAGGGGTAGGGGTGTGGCGCGATATTGGGGAAGGGATGAGATTTTATATTTCTTCATAAGCATTAATCTTATTTTGTCAATTAGGAACATTCAGCACCCACCCGCTATCAAGGCAGCTGCCTATCATGTCATGCCCTACCTGCACAGGTGTGCTGGCTACTCAAATGATCCAATTAAGGAGGCCATTTAGTCAGCAGCAGCAGAAGTCCTGTGCCTGGACGCTCCAACAGGGGCCAGACACAAGCAGAAGCAGAAGCAGCAGAAGCAGCAGCAGCACCACCTTTTGTTTTTTGGCTGCAGCAGCAGCAAGGCCCACAGGGCTGGCTAGCTGGCTAGCCAGCAAGCAGGTAGCAATGAAAGTAGGAATCTTTCTTTTTAACCCTGTAAGGGGGTGGTGCACTGTACCCGAAGATACTGCCATATCGGGTCAATGCATAGGGCGACGGAAGCAAGCTTCGAAATCGGCCCCCGTTCTCAAAAATCCATTTAATATATGGTCCCCAGATAGGGGACGTATCAGATATTAAACTGATAAGAACAGATACTACACTTGATCTTAGCCAAAAGGCCGAGAAGCGATAACCGTGAAAGGGGCGGGCCCAACAAGGTCCCCTTCATGGGCACTATCACTGCTTGCTGTCAGGGAGGCTGCCAGACAATTTTCCATGCACACTCTGGGCTGGGGGGCAGTCAACCACCAGTACACACAGCAGAACCTAAACCCATACCATTATTGCTAAGCAGCAAGACAGGGGCCCATTGCACTCCCACGGGGCCTTTTTAAATGCAATCCATAACCCAGATTTGCCAGGAACCCTTCTTACTCCTCCTACTTGCATGTGACACTGGGCTTAGGATCTGCATAGGAAACACACACACAAGCACACACCTACCTTTGTTGCCTGCAGATGCCTCCTTGGCTGTCCCCAAACGGTATCAAACCAACACCCACGGGAAGCTGTAAGCATAGAGGACATGCCTGCACCCCATTGGACTTACCTGTGTGGGTTAAATCCGGGTTATTTGACAACCTATGGCGGTGATGGTTCTGCTCAGGCAGAGCAGTGCTGATGCTCCTCATAAAGCTGTCGCTGCTGTGAAGGTTCTAGGTGACATCACAAATCCCTATGGTTACATACACAACAAAGCTGGGTTGTTGTTGTTTACACTCTGCAAGGCCTGTGGAAGTGAGTGACATCATAGCACTGTAGTTCTGAGGGTTCAAGATGGATGCAACAATCTCCTGTTGCTTCTATGAAGGCCGTAATAGACGACATCACCAAACAGCTCCATAGTCACATACACAGCAAAGGAGAGATGTTGTT
>NW_026609499.1:0-30582 GCF_029499605.1 Hyla sarda | reverse complement strand
AACAGATGGACATAGGTGACAAGGATGTGGCCAGTGGGGTAAAGAATGGGGGAGGGGGAACATGGGTGACAGCGGGGTGGCCAAGGTGGACATGGATGACAGGAGGGTGTACATGGGAGACAAGGGGGTTAGAGGGGTGGACAGGGGTGACAAGGGGGTAAAAGAGGGTGGACAGGAGTGACAAAGGGGACAGAGGGGACAATAGGGAATGTACATGGGTGACAGAGAGGTAGACGTGGGCATGGGTGACAGAGAGGTAGACGTGGGGGGGGGTTGGGGGTTGTCAGAGGGGTGGACAGATATGGTGAACATAGATAACAGGTGTTGGAAAGGGTTGGCCAAGGTAGACAGGGATGACAAGAGGGTGGACTCGGGAGAAAGGGGGGTGGACATGGGGGGGCGGGGGTTAACAGGGGTGAGGGGTGGACAAGGATGACAAGGGGAATAAAAGAGGAGGGCAGAGGGGTAAAACAATTAATAAAATAATTCAACCGCCCCTTTCAAAATTAAAGGGCATACATTCCTATTACATGATTAACTGTTTTATATATTATAAAAAAAATGTGATAAAATATTTTGTAAAAAATATTTAAAATGTACAAAATATTTTAAGTTAGAAAAAATCATTTAGATCCCTATGTATTCCTTTATTTATTTATTTTTTGTTCCCTTTTCTTATGCGGTTTCATAATCCCTGAGATAAGTAGTTCTGGCCCTAGAGTGTTATATATATTAGCGTCTGTAGCATGCATAAGGAGCATGTTATCATACTGGTGTCTTTTTACAGATGACTGATGCCCGGTGAGAAGGTGAACCCTCGTCAGCTGCACGAAAGGAACCACGAGACAGGTAATTAATATTTATATTAATTACTGATAACAATCAGGCTAGATGTAAAATCTAGACCTGTAGAGATGTCATAGTCTCTCCCTTATACATGAAGATATATGTGTTGTTAATAAGTATATAATCTATGAACAGCTTCTTATATAACACAACCTTGTCTCAGGTACAGAGATTAGGAACATTTATGATCCTTAGTCCCTGTTTTTTATTTGTAGGAATCCCCTTTATCAATATAGTTTTTTTTTTTTTATCAGAAAGATTTATTAAGGTTTTTGTTTAGTTTTTGACAAAACATAAAAAACACACATGAACAAATCAAAACAACCCCCCATCCCTTCCCCCCACCCCCAGGAATGACACCTCCCTCCAGGTTCTTATGGCAAATATAAACTAGAGCACCATGTTATAACCCGTTGTAGCAGTCACCAAAAAAGAAAAGAAAAGCCTTGGAAGACACATTAGGAGTAGGAGAATATTATACTGGGCTATAAGGGAAGGAAAATAAGAAAAAAAAACATGAAACAAAAGAATCACCACACATTTAGGCCGACACAGAGCAAAGACACATCAATATATGTAAACCAATAAAGGGAGGACACAAAGACCACATCACCCAAGAAAGAAGCATATCATCAGCATATAGAGCTATGCGTTTATCTTACCAAATTACCCAGGGCCTCCTCCAACTCTCTCAAAGTATGTTCAGGAAGTCTCTCTGGGTCTGCGACAGGGCTGCCACTGGGATAGAGGAAACAAATTGATACACAGTAACATCATCATAAAACTATTTGGAGGAATACGTCTCCTCATAAGAGGAGACTAACACATCAAGAATTTTAGCATCTTCCTGCACCAGAGACCCAGCACCATTGCAGAGACAAAGAATGGCCATGGACTCCTGCTGCACCCGAATCATACGTGCCAGTAAACGGCCAGTGCTTTCCCCACTTTCAAAATATTGCTGCTGCTGAAAAAACCTTTATTATCCGCCATGTGCAGTAGATGTACATACAGTAGAGTGCTCAAAGACTGCCAGCGAACCTGAACAGCACCAGACAGGCTCCCAAGGAACTCCCTCTCAGCAAAAAGCACCTGCCATTGCAACAACTCCTGTATTCCTTGATTCTTCAATTTACATGTGGTAATGTCTCTAATAAACACACCCGGGACAAAAGCCTTCAGAGAATCCCACACTACCCCCAACAAAGCTGAGCCACAATTAATTTCCAGGAAAGATTCAATATCCGCTACCAGGGTGTGACCTATTGTAGGTACCTGAAGCCAGATTGGAATAAAATGCCACAAGGACCCCCTAACTCTAGGACTAGAACTTAAGTTAAGGTGTACATGAATAGGAGAATGATCCGATAAATGACAGGGGAGATATTCCACCAACGCCACCCATGGGAAGATCAGCTCATTACCCAGCACTAAATCAATACGTGACAGAGTACCATGGGAACTAGAGTCGCAGGAATACTGCCTACCTGCAGGATTGCACCAACTCCATAAGTCAACCCACCCAGCTTCCTCTACAAACCTAGTCAGACCGGTAACAGAAGACTCTATAGGGGCCCCTCTACCCCCAAATTAATCTATGGACGGATTCAAAAGATCATTTAAATCTCCTACCAGAAGAAGGGGCACATCTGGCAGGGAAGAGACAAAGGACACCACCCTCCTTACTACATCACTAGAATATGGGGTAGGGATATATATTGCAGCCAATATAAAAGGCACATGGTAAAATTCGCCATAAAGGCACACAAAGCGACCATCAGGGTCAATCAAACTAGAAAAACACTTAATAATAAAGTGTGCAATAAAACTGTATTGCACACCTAATGTGGGGAACTGTACTACACACCTAATGTGCGGGGACTTGTACTGCCAACCTAATGTGCGGTGACTTATACTGCACCTAATCTGGGGGAACTACAACCTAATGTGGGGGAACTATGCTGCACCTAATGTGGGGGAACTGTCGGGGGGGCCATCATAATGAAGTTCTCCGTCTTCCAGACAGCCTTAATGTGGCCCTGGGGTGGGGGGGGAACAGCATTGTATTAAGTGGAGGGGACAGGGGTGGGATACAGCAGTGTATTTGGGGGGGCTGGGGGGGGATCAGCATTGTATAAGGGGGAGGGGTGGATCAGCATTGTAATAGGGGAGATGGGAGGGGGGATCAGCAGTGTATTAAGGGGGATGGGAGGGGGGATCAGCAGTGTATTAGGGGGGGGTGGCAGCAGTGTTTTGGGGGGATAGAAGGGGAGGGGGGTCAGCATTGTATTAGGGGGAGGGGGATTAGCATTGTATTAGGGGGAGAGGGGCTCAGCATTGTATTAGGGGGAGAGGGGCTCAGCATTGTATTAGGGGGAGGGTGGATCAGCATTGCATTAGGGGGGATGGGCGAAGGGGGATCAGCAGTGTATTAGGGGGATGGGAGGGGGATCAGCAGTGTATTAGGGGGGATGGGAGAGGAAGGGGTCAGCATTAGGGGGAGGGGAGAGGAACAGCAGTGTATTGGGGATGGGAGAGGAGGGGAATAGCAGTGTATTAGGGGGAGGGGATCAGCAGTATATTAGGGATAGGGGGGTCTGCAGTGTATTTGATTAGGGAGTTAGCATTGTATTAAAACTCAGGAGTGTAGACGAGTGTAGGATCAGGGGTATAGAGGAGTGTACATGGATGATAAAGGGGTGTATGTGGGTGACAGAGGGGTGTTGGGGGTGTAGAGGAGTGTACATGGGTAACATAGGGGCAGGGCCGGACAGGCCTAACGGGGATACCGGGAAATTTCCCGATGGGCCGCTTTGAGATGTGGCTGCATTTTTTTTGCCCTCCAGCGGCCACCAGGGCCGGATCATCATTGGCGCTTATGGAGCGTCTGCTCCGGCCCCCGTGCCCGCAGAGGGCACCAGTCACATTAGGGACATCCCTGTGTCCTGAAAAATCTTTTCGGGACACAAGGATGCCCCGGTTACCTCTCTGCAGCCCCGCATTAACTTTAAAAACGCAGGGGGCCTCGGGGAGGTAGCGCACGCAGGGACGTCACTGATGTCCCGTGCGTGCGCCCATAGTAACAGAGCGGAGCAGTGAGGAGGACGAACGTGCATGGTAAGTGACCAGCGGCACGTCATCTTCAGTGTTCCGACCACCCCACCTCCGGTCCCGGGACCTACTGCTATGGCCCTTAGGCCATAGCAGTAGATTGTGACGCCGGAGTGGTGGTCGGAATACTGAAGTGGGGGCAGTAAACAGGCATTCAGCCTCCAGCCATACACTGTGTATGGCTGAAGGCTGAATGTCTGTGGGGGAACTGTACTGCACCTAATGTGGGGGACTATACTTCCCTAATGTGGGGGACTATACTGCACCTAATGTGGGGGGAACTATACTGCACCTAATGTGGGGGAACTATACTGCACCTAATGTGGGGAACTATACTGCCAACCTAATGTGGGGAACTATACTGCACCTAATGTGGGGAACTATACTGTCAACCTAATGTGGGGGAACTGTACTGTACCTAATGTGGGGGAACTGTACTGTACCTAATGTGGGGGGAACTGTACTGCACCTAATGTGGAGGAACTGTACTGCACCTAATGTGGGGAACTAAACTGCACCTAATGTGGGGGAACTGTACTATGCACCTAATGTGGGGGAACTGTACTGCACACCAAATGTGGGGGAACGGTACTAAGCACCTAATGTGGGGGAACTGTATTGCACACCAAATGTGGGGGAACTTTACTGCACATCTAATGTGGGCGAACTGTACTGCACCTAATGTGAGGGAACTATACTACACCTAATGTGGGGAACTGTAGTGCACACCTAATGTGGGGGAACTGTACTGCACACCTAATGTGCGGGGACTTGTACTGCCAACCTTATGTGCGGGGACTTATACTGCACGTAATCTGGAGGGAACTACAACCTAATGTGGGGGAACTATACTGCACCTAATGTGGGGGAACTGTCGGGGGGGGGGGGGGGGCATCATAATTAAGTACTCCGTCTTCCAGACAGCCTTAATGTGGCCCTGGGGTGGGGGGAAACAGCATTATATTAAGTGGAGGGGACAGGGGTGGGATACAGCAGTGTATTTGAGGGAGCCGGGGGGGGGGGATCAGCATTGTATAAGGGGGGAGGGGTGGATCAGCATTGTAATAGGGGAGATGGGAGGGGGGATCAGCAGTGTATTAGGGGGGGTGGGAGGGGGGATCAGCAGTGTATTAGGGGGGATGGCAGCAGTGTTTTGGGGGATAGAAGGGGAGGGGGGTCAGCATTGTATTAGGGGGAGGGGGGATCAGCATTGTATTAGGGGGAGAGGGGCTCAGCATTGTATTAGCGGGAGGGTGGATAAGCATTGCATTAGGGGGGATGGGAGGGGGATCAGCAGTGTATTAGGGGGATTGGAGGAGGATCAGCAGTGTATTAGGGGGGATGGGAGAGAAAGGGGGTCAGCATTAGGAGGAGGGGAGGGGAACAGCAGTGTATTAGGGGGGATGGGAGAGGAGGGGAATAGCAGTGTATTAGGGGGAGGGGATCAGCAGTTGGGGGTGTAGAGGAGTGTACATGGGTAACATAGGGGCAGGGCCGGACAGGCCTACCGGGATACCTGGAAATTTCCCGATGGGCCGCTTTGAGATGTGGCTGCATTTTTTTGTCCTCCAGCGGCCGCCAGGGCCGGATCATCATTGGCGCTTATGGAGCGTCTGCTCCGGCCCCCGTGCCCGCAGGGGGCACCAGTCACATTAGGGACATCCCTGTGTCCTGAAAAATCTTTTCGGGACACAAGGATGCCCCGGTTACCTCTCTGCGGCCCCACATTAACTTTAAAAACGCAGGGGCCTCCGGGAGGTAGCGCATGCAGGGACGTCACTGATGTCCCGTGCGTGCGCCCATAGTAACAGAGCGGAGCAGTGAGGGAGGACGAACGTGCATGGTAAGTGACCAGCGGCACGTCATCTTCAGTGTTCCGACCACCCCACCTCCGGTCCCGGGACCTACTGCTCTGGCCCATAGGCCATAGCAGTAGATTGTGACCCGGAGTGGTGGTCGGTATAGTGAAGTGGGGCAGTAAACAGGCATAAAGCCTCCAGCCATACACTGTATATGGCTGAAGGCTGAATGTCTGTGGGGGAACTGTACTGCACCTAATGTGGGGGACTATACTGCTCCTAATGTGGGGGACTATACTGCACCTAATGTGGGGAACTATACTGCACCTATGTGGGGAACTATACTGCACCTAATGTGGGGAACTATACTGCACCTAATGTGGGGAACTATACTGCCAACCTAATGTGGGGAACTATACTGCACCTAATGTGGGGAACTATACTGTCAACCTAATGTGGGGGAACTGTACTGTACCTAATGTGGGGGAACTGTACTGCACCTAATGTGGGGGGAACTGTACTGCACCTAATGTGGGGGAACTATACTGCACCTAATGTGGGGGAACTGTACTAAGCACCTAATGTGGGGGAACTGTATTGCACACCAAATGTGGGGGAACTGTACTAAGCACCTAATGTGGGGGGAACTGTATTGCACACCAAATGTGGGGGGAACTTTACTGCACATCTAATGTGGGGGAACTGTACTGCACCTAATGTAGGGGAACTATACTACACCTAATGTGGGGGAACTGTACTGCACACCTAATGTGGGGGAACTGTATTGCACACCAAATGTAGGGGAACTGTACTAAGCACCTAATGTGGGGGAACTATATTGCACACCAAATGTGGGGGAACTTTACTGCACCTAATGTAGGGGAACTATACTACACCTAATGTGGGGGAACTGTACTGCACACCTAATGTGGGGGAACTGTAGTGCACACCTAATGTGAGGGAACTGTACTGCACACCTAATGTGCGGGGACTTGTACTGCCGTACTGCCAACCTAATGTGCGGGGACTTATACTGCACCTAATCTGGGGGAACTACAACCTAATGTGGGGGAAGCCTTAATCTAGCCCTGGGGGGAACAGGATTGTATTAAGTGGAGGGGGACAGGGGTGGGATACAGCAGTGTATTGGGGGAGGGGGCAGGGGGGATTAGCATTGTATTAGGGGGAGGGGTGGATCAGCATTGTATTTGGGGAGATGGGAGGGGGGATCAGCAGTATATTAGGGTGGATGGGAGGGGGGATCAGCAGTATATTAGGGGGGATGGCAGCAGTGTTTTGGGGGGATGGAAGGGGAGGGCGGTCAGCATTGTATTAGGAGGAGGGGGTGATCAGTATTGTATTAGGGGGATGGGTAAAAAGCATTGTATTAAGGGAATGGGGGAATCAGCATTGTATTAGGGGGAGGGGGGATCAGCATGGGTGTAGAAGAGTGTAAATGGGTGACGGGTGGGCACAGGGGGTGACAGAGGGGTGGACAGGGGTGACAAAGGGACAGAACAGATGGACATAGGTGACAAGGATGTGGCCAGTGGGGTAAAGAATGGGGGGAGGGGGAACATGGGTGACAGCGGGGTGGCCAAGGTGGACATGGATGACAGGAGGGTGTACATGGGAGACAAGGGGGTTAGAGGGGTGGACAGGGGTGACAAGGGGGTAAAAGAGGGTGGACAGGAGTGACAAAGGGACAGAGGGGACAATAGGGAATGTACATGGGTGACAGAGAGGTAGACGTGGGCATGGGTGACAGAGAGGTAGACGTGGGGGGGGGTTGGGGGTTGTCAGAGGGGTGGACGGATATGGTGAACATAGATAACAGGTGTTGGAAAGGGTTGGCCAAGGTAGACAGGGATGACAAGAGGGTGGACTCGGGAGAAAGGGGGGTGGACATGGGGGGGCGGGGGTTAACAGGGGTGAGGGGTGGACAAGGATGACAAGGGGAATAAAAGAGGAGGGCAGAGGGGTAAAACAATTAATAAAATAATTCAACCGCCCCTTTCAAAATTAAAGGGCATACATTCCTATTACATGATTAACTGTTTTATATATTATAAAAAAAATGTGATAAAATATTTTATAAAAAATATTTAAAATGTACAAAATATTTTAAGTTAGAAAAAATCATTTAGATCCCTATGTATTCCTTTATTTATTTATTTTTTGTTCCCTTTTCTTATGCGGTTTCATAATCCCTGAGATAAGTAGTTCTGGCCCTAGAGTGTTATATATATTAGCGTCTGTAGCATGTATAAGGAGCATGTTATCATACTGGTGTCTTTTTACAGATGACTGATGCCCGGTGAGAAGGTGAACCCTCGTCAGCTGCACGAAAGGAACCACGAGACAGGTAATTAATATTTATATTAATTACTGATAACAATCAGGCTAGATGTAAAATCTAGACCTGTAGAGATGTCATAGTCTCTCCCTTATACATGAAGATATATGTGTTGTTAATAAGTATATCATCTATGAACAGCTTCTTATATAACACAACCTTGTCTCAGGTACAGAGATTAGGAACATTTATGATCCTTAGTCCCTGTTTTTTATTTGTAGGAATCCCCTTTATCAATATAGTTTTTTTTTTTATCAGAAAGATTTATTAAGGTTTTTGTTTAGTTTTTGACAAAACATAAAAAACACACATGAACAAATCAAAACAACCCCCCATCCCTTCCCCCCACCCCCAGGAATGACACCTCCCTCCAGGTTCTTATGGCAAATATAAACTAGAGCACCATGTTATAACCCGTGTAGCAGTCACCAAAAAAGAAAAGAAAAGCCTTGGAAGACACATTAGGAGTAGGAGAATATTATACTGGGCTATAAGGGAAGGAAAATAAGAAAAAAAAACATGAAACAAAAGAATCACCACACATTTAGGCCGACACAGAGCAAAGACACATCAATATATGTAAACCAATAAAGGGAGGACACAAAGACCACATCACCCAAGAAAAGAAGCATATCATCAGCATATAGAGCTATGCGTTTATCTTACCAAATTACCCAGGGCCTCCTCCAACTCTCTCAAAGTATGTTCAGGAAGTCTCTCTGGGTCTGCGACAGGGCTGCCACTGGGATAGAGGAAACAAATTGATACACAGTAACATCATCATAAAACTATTTGGAGGAATACGTCTCCTCATAAGAGGAGACTAACACATCAAGAATTTTAGCATCTTCCTGCACCAGAGACCCAGCACCATTGCAGAGACAAAGAATGGCCATGGACTCCTGCTGCACCCGAATCATACGTGCCAGTAAACGGCCAGTGCTTTCCCCACTTTCAAAATATTGCTGCTGCTGAAAAAACCTTTATTATCCGCCATGTGCAGTAGATGTACATACAGTAGAGTGCTCAAAGACTGCCAGCGAACCTGAACAGCACCAGACAGGCTCCCAAGGAACTCCCTCTCAGCAAAAAGCACCTGCCATTGCAACAACTCCTGTATTCCTTGATTCTTCAATTTACATGTGGTAATGTCTCTAATAAACACACCCGGGACAAAAGCCTTCAGAGAATCCCACACTACCCCCAACAAAGCTGAGCCACAATTAATTTCCAGGAAAGATTCAATATCCGCTACCAGGGTGTGACCTATTGTAGGTACCTGAAGCCAGATTGGAATAAAATGCCACAAGGACCCCCTAACTCTAGGACTAGAACTTAAGTTAAGGTGTACATGAATAGGAGAATGATCCGATAAATGACAGGGGAGATATTCCACCAACGCCACCCATGGGAAGATCAGCTCATTACCCAGCACTAAATCAATACGTGACAGAGTACCATGGGAACTAGAGTCGCAGGAATACTGCCTACCTGCAGGATTGCACCAACTCCATAAGTCAACCCACCCAGCTTCCTCTACAAACCTAGTCAGACCGGTAACAGAAGACTCTATAGGGGCCCCTCTACCCCCAAATTAATCTATGGACGGATTCAAAAGATCATTTAAATCTCCTACCAGAAGAAGGGGCACATCTGGCAGGGAAGAGACAAAGGACACCACCCTCCTTACTACATCACTAGAATATGGGGTAGGGATATATATTGCAGCCAATATAAAAGGCACATGGTAAAATTCGCCATAAAGGCACACAAAGCGACCATCAGGGTCAATCAAACTAGAAAAACACTTAATAATAAAGTGTGCAATAAAACTGTATTGCACACCTAATGTGGGGAACTGTACTACACACCTAATGTGCGGGGACTTGTACTGCCAACCTAATGTGCGGTGACTTATACTGCACCTAATCTGGGGGAACTACAACCTAATGTGGGGGAACTATGCTGCACCTAATGTGGGGGAACTGTCGGGGGGGCCATCATAATGAAGTTCTCCGTCTTCCAGACAGCCTTAATGTGGCCCTGGGGTGGGGGGGGAACAGCATTGTATTAAGTGGAGGGGACAGGGGTGGGATACAGCAGTGTATTTGGGGGGGCTGGGGGGGGATCAGCATTGTATAAGGGGGAGGGGTGGATCAGCATTGTAATAGGGGAGATGGGAGGGGGGATCAGCAGTGTATTAAGGGGGATGGGAGGGGGGATCAGCAGTGTATTAGGGGGGGTGGCAGCAGTGTTTTGGGGGGATAGAAGGGGAGGGGGGTCAGCATTGTATTAGGGGGAGGGGGATTAGCATTGTATTAGGGGGAGAGGGGCTCAGCATTGTATTAGGGGGAGAGGGGCTCAGCATTGTATTAGGGGGAGGGTGGATCAGCATTGCATTAGGGGGGATGGGAGGGGGATCAGCAGTGTATTAGGGGGATGGGAGGGGGATCAGCAGTATATTAGGGGGGGATGGGAGAGGAAGGGGTCAGCATTAGGGGGAGGGGAGAGGAACAGCAGTGTATTGGGGATGGGAGAGGAGGGGAATAGCAGTGTATTAGGGGGAGGGGATCAGCAGTATATTAGGGATAGGGGGGTCTGCAGTGTATTTGATTAGGGAGTTAGCATTGTATTAAAACTCAGAAGTGTAGACGAGTGTAGGATCAGGGGTATAGAGGAGTGTACATGGATGATAAAGGGGTGTATGTGGGTGACAGAGGGGTGTTGGGGGTGTAGAGGAGTGTACATGGGTAACATAGGGGCAGGGCCGGACAGGCCTAACGGGATACCGGGAAATTTCCCGATGGGCCGCTTTGAGATGTGGCTGCATTTTTTTGCCCTCCAGCGGCCACCAGGGCCGGATCATCATTGGCGCTTATGGAGCGTCTGCTCTGGCCCCCGTGCCCGCAGAGGGCACCAGTCACATTAGGGACATCCCTGTGTCCTGAAAAATCTTTTCGGGACACAAGGATGCCCCGGTTACCTCTCTGCAGCCCCGCATTAACTTTAAAAACGCAGGGGCCTCGGGGAGGTAGCGCACGCAGGGACGTCACTGATGTCCCGTGCGTGCACCCATAGTAACAGAGCGGAGCAGTGAGGAGGATGAACGTGCATGGTAAGTGACCAGCGGCACGTCATCTTCAGTGTTCCGACCACCCCACCTCCGGTCCCGGGACCTACTGCTATGGCCCTTAGGCCATAGCAGTAGATTGTGACGCCGGAGTGGTTGTCGGAATACTGAAGTGGGGCAGTAAACAGGCATTCAGCCTCCAGCCATACACTGTATATGGCTGAAGGCTGAATGTCTGTGGGGGAACTGTACTGCACCTAATGTGGGGGACTATACTTCCCTAATGTGGGGGACTATACTGCACCTAATGTGGGGGAACTATACTGCACCTAATGTGGGGAACTATACTGCACCTAATGTGGGGAACTATACTGCCAACCTAATGTGGGGAACTATACTGCACCTAATGTGGGGAACTATACTGTCAACCTAATGTGGGGGAACTGTACTGTACCTAATGTGGGGGAACTGTACTGCACCTAATGTGGAGGAACTGTACTGCACCTAATGTGGGGGAACTAAACTGCACCTAATGTGGGGGAACTGTACTATGCACCTAATGTGGGGGAACTGTACTGCACACCAAACGTGGGGGAACGGTACTAAGCACCTAATGTGGGGAACTGTATTGCACACCAAATGTGGGGGAACTTTACTGCACATCTAATGTGGGCGAACTGTACTGCACCTAATGTGAGGGAACTATACTACACCTAATGTGGGGGAACTGTAGTGCACACCTAACGTGGGGGAACTGTACTGCACACCTAATGTGCGGGGACTTGTACTGCCAACCTTATGTGCGGGGACTTATACTGCACGTAATCTGGGGGAACTACAACCTAATGTGGGGGAACTATACTGCACCTAATGTGGGGGAACTGTCCGGGGGGGGGGGCATCATAATTAAGTACTCCGTCTTCCAGACAGCCTTAATGTGGCCCTGGGGTGGGGGGAACAGCATTGTATTAAGTGGAGGGGACAGGGGTGGGATACAGCAGTGTATTTGAGGGAGCCGGGGGGGGGGGGATCAGCATTGTATAAGGGGGAGGGGTGGATCAGCATTGTAATAGGGGAGATGGGAGGGGGGATCAGCAGTGTATTAGGGGGGGTGGGAGGGGGGATCAGCAGTGTATTAGGGGGGATGGCAGCAGTGTTTTGGGGGGATAGAAGGGGAGGGGGGTCAGCATTGTATTAGGGGGAGGGGGGATCAGCATTGTATTAGGGGGAGAGGGGCTCAGCATTGTATTAGCGGGAGGGTGGATAAGCATTGCATTAGGGGGGATGGGAGGGGGATCAGCAGTGTATTAGGGGGATGGGAGGGGGATCAGCAGTGTATTAGGGGGGATGGGAGAGGAAGGGGGTCAGCATTAGGAGGAGGGGAGGGGAACAGCAGTGTATTAGGGGGGATGGGAGAGGAGGGGAATAGCAGTGTATTAGGGGGAGGGGATCAGCAGTTGGGGGTGTAGAGGAGTGTACATGGGTAACATAGGGGCAGGGCCGGACAGGCCTACCGGGATACCTGGAAATTTCCCGATGGGCCGCTTTGAGATGTGGCTGCATTTCTTTGTCCTCCAGCGGCCGCCAGGGCCGGATCATCATTGGCGCTTATGGAGCGTCTGCTCCGGCCCCCGTGCCCGCAGGGGGCACCAGTCACATTAGGGACATCCCTGTGTCCTGAAAAATCTTTTCGGGACACAAGGATGCCCCGGTTACCTCTCTGCGGCCCCACATTAACTTTAAAAACGCAGGGGCCTCCGGGAGGTAGCGCACGCAGGGACGTCACTGATGTCCCGTGCGTGCGCCCATAGTAACAGAGCGGAGCAGTGAGGAGGACGAACGTGCATGGTAAGTGACCAGCGGCACGTCATCTTCAGTGTTCCGACCACCCCACCTCCGGTCCCGGGACCTACTGCTCTGGCCCATAGGCCATAGCAGTAGATTGTGACCCCGGAGTGGTGGTCGGTATAGTGAAGTGGGGCAGTAAACAGGCATAAAGCCTCCAGCCATACACTGTATATGGCTGAAGGCTGAATGTCTGTGGGGGAACTGTACTGCACCTAATGTGGGGGACTATACTGCTCCTAATGTGGGGGACTATACTGCACCTAATGTGGGGAACTATACTGCACCTATGTGGGGAACTATACTGCACCTAATGTGGGGAACTATACTGCACCTAATGTGGGGAACTATACTGCCAACCTAATGTGGGGAACTATACTGCACCTAATGTGGGGAACTATACTGTCAACCTAATGTGGGGGAACTGTACTGTACCTAATGTGGGGGAACTGTACTGCACCTAATGTGGGGGAACTGTACTGCACCTAATGTGGGGGAACTATACTGCCAACCTTATGTGGGGAACTATACTGCACCTAATGTGGGGAACTATACTGTCAACCTAATGTGGGGGAACTGTACTGTACCTAATGTGGGGGAACTGTACTGCACCTAATGTGGGGGAACTGTACTGCACCTAATGTGGGGGAACTATACTGCACCTAATGTGGGGGAACTGTACTAAGCACCTAATGTGGGGGAACTGTATTGCACACCAAATGTGGGGGAACTGTACTAAGCACCTAATGTGGGGGAACTGTATTGCACACCAAATGTGGGGGAACTTTACTGCACATCTAATGTGGGGGAACTGTACTGCACCTAATGTAGGGGAACTATACTACACCTAATGTGGGGGAACTGTACTGCACACCTAATGTGGGGGAACTGTATTGCACACCAAATGTAGGGGAACTGTACTAAGCACCTAATGTGGGGGAACTGTATTGCACACCAAATGTGGGGGAACTTTACTGCACCTAATGTAGGGGAACTATACTACACCTAATGTGGGGGAACTGTACTGCACACCTAATGTGGGGGAACTGTAGTGCACACCTAATGTGAGGGAACTGTACTGCACACCTAATGTGCGGGGACTTGTACTGCCAACCTAATGTGCGGGGACTTATACTGCACCTAATCTGGGGGAACTACAACCTAATGTGGGGGAAGCCTTAATCTAGCCCTGGGGGGAACAGGATTGTATTAAGTGGAGGGGGACAGGGGTGGGATACAGCAGTGTATTGGGGGAGGGGGCAGGGGGGATTAGCATTGTATTAGGGGAAGGGGTGGATCAGCATTGTATTTGGGGAGATGGGAGGGGGGATCAGCAGTATATTAGGGTGGATGGGAGGGGGGATCAGCAGTATATTAGGGGGATGGCAGCAGTGTTTTGGGGGGATGGAAGGGGAGGGCGGTCAGCATTGTATTAGGAGGAGGGGGTGATCAGTATTGTATTAGGGGGATGGGTAAAAAGCATTGTATTAAGGGAATGGGGGAATCAGCATTGTATTAGGGGGAGGGGGGATCAGCATGGGTGTAGAAGAGTGTAAATGGGTGACGGGTGGGCACAGGGGGTGACAGAGGGGTGGACAGGGGTGACAAAGGGACAGAACAGATGGACATAGGTGACAAGGATGTGGCCAGTGGGGTAAAGAATGGGGGGAGGGGGAACATGGGTGACAGCGGGGTGGCCAAGGTGGACATGGATGACAGGAGGGTGTACATGGGAGACAAGGGGGTTAGAGGGGTGGACAGGGGTGACAAGGGGGTAAAAGAGGGTGGACAGGAGTGACAAAGGGACAGAGGGGACAATAGGGAATGGACATGGGTGACAGAGAGGTAGACGTGGGCATGGGTGACAGAGAGGTAGACGTGGGGGGGGGGTTGGGGGTTGTCAGAGGGGTGGACGGATATGGTGAACATAGATAACAGGTGTTGGAAAGGGTTGGCCAAGGTAGACAGGGATGACAAGAGGGTGGACTCGGGAGAAAGGGGGGTGGACATGGGGGGGGGCGGGGGTTAACAGGGGTGAGGGGTGGACATGGATGACAAGGGGAATAAAAGAGCAGGGCAGAGGGGTAAAACAATTAATAAAATAATTCAACCGCCCCTTTCAAAATTAAAGGGCATACATTCCTATTACATGATTGACTGTTTTATATATTATAAAAAAATGTGATAAAATATTTTATAAAAAATATTTAAAATGTACAAAATATTTTAAGTTAGAAAAAATCATTTAGATCCCTATGTATTCCTTTATTTATTTATTTTTTGTTCCCTTTTCTTATGCGGTTTCATAATCCCTGAGATAAGTAGTTCTGGCCCTAGAGTGTTATATATATTAGCGTCTGTAGCATGTATAAGGAGCATGTTATCATACTGGTGTCTTTTTACAGATGACTGATGCCCGGTGAGAAGGTGAACCCTCGTCAGCTGCACGAAAGGAACCACGAGACAGGTAATTAATATTTATATTAATTACTGATAACAATCAGGCTAGATGTAAAATCTAGACCTGTAGAGATGTCATAGTCTCTCCCTTATACATGAAGATATATGTGTTGTTAATAAGTATATCATCTATGAACAGCTTCTTATATAACACAACCTTGTCTCAGGTACAGAGATTAGGAACATTTATGATCCTTAGTCCCTGTTTTTTATTTGTAGGAATCCCCTTTATCAATATAGTTTTTTTTTTTTATCAGAAAGATTTATTAAGGTTTTTGTTTAGTTTTTGACAAAACATAAAAAACACACATGAACAAATCAAAACAACCCCCCATCCCTTCCCCCCACCCCCAGGAATGACACCTCCCTCCAGGTTCTTATGGCAAATATAAACTAGAGCACCATGTTATAACCCGTGTAGCAGTCACCAAAAAAGAAAAGAAAAGCCTTGGAAGACACATTAGGAGTAGGAGAATATTATACTGGGCTATAAGGGAAGGAAAATAAGAAAAAAAAACATGAAACAAAAGAATCACCACACATTTAGGCCGACACAGAGCAAAGACACATCAATATATGTAAACCAATAAAGGGAGGACACAAAGACCACATCACCCAAGAAAAGAAGCATATCATCAGCATATAGAGCTATGCGTTTATCTTACCAAATTACCCAGGGCCTCCTCCAACTCTCTCAAAGTATGTTCAGGAAGTCTCTCTGGGTCTGCGACAGGGCTGCCACTGGGATAGAGGAAACAAATTGATACACAGTAACATCATCATAAAACTATTTGGAGGAATACGTCTCCTCATAAGAGGAGACTAACACATCAAGAATTTTAGCATCTTCCTGCACCAGAGACCCAGCACCATTGCAGAGACAAAGAATGGCCATGGACTCCTGCTGCACCCGAATCATACGTGCCAGTAAACGGCCAGTGCTTTCCCCACTTTCAAAATATTGCTGCTGCTGAAAAAACCTTTATTATCCGCCATGTGCAGTAGATGTACATACAGTAGAGTGCTCAAAGACTGCCAGCGAACCTGAACAGCACCAGACAGGCTCCCAAGGAACTCCCTCTCAGCAAAAAGCACCTGCCATTGCAACAACTCCTGTATTCCTTGATTCTTCAATTTACATGTGGTAATGTCTCTAATAAACACACCCGGGACAAAAGCCTTCAGAGAATCCCACACTACCCCCAACAAAGCTGAGCCACAATTAATTTCCAGGAAAGATTCAATATCCGCTACCAGGGTGTGACCTATTGTAGGTACCTGAAGCCAGATTGGAATAAAATGCCACAAGGACCCCCTAACTCTAGGACTAGAACTTAAGTTAAGGTGTACATGAATAGGAGAATGATCCGATAAATGACAGGGGAGATATTCCACCAACGCCACCCATGGGAAGATCAGCTCATTACCCAGCACTAAATCAATACGTGACAGAGTACCATGGGAACTAGAGTCGCAGGAATACTGCCTACCTGCAGGATTGCACCAACTCCATAAGTCAACCCACCCAGCTTCCTCTACAAACCTAGTCAGACCGGTAACAGAAGACTCTATAGGGGCCCCTCTACCCCCAAATTAATCTATGGACGGATTCAAAAGATCATTTAAATCTCCTACCAGAAGAAGGGGCACATCTGGCAGGGAAGAGACAAAGGACACCACCCTCCTTACTACATCACTAGAATATGGGGTAGGGATATATATTGCAGCCAATATAAAAGGCACATGGTAAAATTCGCCATAAAGGCACACAAAGCGACCATCAGGGTCAATCAAACTAGAAAAACACTTAATAATAAAGTGTGCAATAAAACTGTATTGCACACCTAATGTGGGGAACTGTACTACACACCTAATGTGCGGGGACTTGTACTGCCAACCTAATGTGCGGTGACTTATACTGCACCTAATCTGGGGGAACTACAACCTAATGTGGGGGAACTATGCTGCACCTAATGTGGGGGAACTGTCGGGGGGGCCATCATAATGAAGTTCTCCGTCTTCCAGACAGCCTTAATGTGGCCCTGGGGTGGGGGGGAACAGCATTGTATTAAGTGGAGGGGACAGGGGTGGGATACAGCAGTGTATTTGGGGGGGCTGGGGGGGGATCAGCATTGTATAAGGGGGAGGGGTGGATCAGCATTGTAATAGGGGAGATGGGAGGGGGGATCAGCAGTGTATTAAGGGGGATGGGAGGGGGGATCAGCAGTGTATTAGGGGGGGTGGCAGCAGTGTTTTGGGGGGATAGAAGGGGAGGGGGGTCAGCATTGTATTAGGGGGAGGGGGATTAGCATTGTATTAGGGGGAGAGGGGCTCAGCATTGTATTAGGGGGAGAGGGGCTCAGCATTGTATTAGGGGGAGGGTGGATCAGCATTGCATTAGGGGGGATGGGAGGGGGATCAGCAGTGTATTAGGGGGATGGGAGGGGGATCAGCAGTATATTAGGGGGGATGGGAGAGGAAGGGGTCAGCATTAGGGGGAGGGGAGAGGAACAGCAGTGTATTGGGGATGGGAGAGGAGGGGAATAGCAGTGTATTAGGGGGAGGGGATCAGCAGTATATTAGGGATAGGGGGGTCTGCAGTGTATTTGATTAGGGAGTTAGCATTGTATTAAAACTCAGAAGTGTAGACGAGTGTAGGATCAGGGGTATAGAGGAGTGTACATGGATGATAAAGGGGTGTATGTGGGTGACAGAGGGGTGTTGGGGGTGTAGAGGAGTGTACATGGGTAACATAGGGGCAGGGCCGGACAGGCCTAACGGGATACCGGGAAATTTCCCGATGGGCCGCTTTGAGATGTGGCTGCATTTTTTTGCCCTCCAGCGGCCACCAGGGCCGGATCATCATTGGCGCTTATGGAGCGTCTGCTCTGGCCCCCGTGCCCGCAGAGGGCACCAGTCACATTAGGGACATCCCTGTGTCCTGAAAAATCTTTTCGGGACACAAGGATGCCCCGGTTACCTCTCTGCAGCCCCGCATTAACTTTAAAAACGCAGGGGCCTCGGGGAGGTAGCGCACGCAGGGACGTCACTGATGTCCCGTGCGTGCACCCATAGTAACAGAGCGGAGCAGTGAGGAGGATGAACGTGCATGGTAAGTGACCAGCGGCACGTCATCTTCAGTGTTCCGACCACCCCACCTCCGGTCCCGGGACCTACTGCTATGGCCCTTAGGCCATAGCAGTAGATTGTGACGCCGGAGTGGTTGTCGGAATACTGAAGTGGGGCAGTAAACAGGCATTCAGCCTCCAGCCATACACTGTATATGGCTGAAGGCTGAATGTCTGTGGGGGAACTGTACTGCACCTAATGTGGGGGACTATACTTCCCTAATGTGGGGGACTATACTGCACCTAATGTGGGGGAACTATACTGCACCTAATGTGGGGAACTATACTGCACCTAATGTGGGGAACTATACTGCCAACCTAATGTGGGGAACTATACTGCACCTAATGTGGGGAACTATACTGTCAACCTAATGTGGGGGAACTGTACTGTACCTAATGTGGGGGAACTGTACTGCACCTAATGTGGAGGAACTGTACTGCACCTAATGTGGGGGAACTAAACTGCACCTAATGTGGGGGAACTGTACTATGCACCTAATGTGGGGGAACTGTACTGCACACCAAACGTGGGGGAACGGTACTAAGCACCTAATGTGGGGAACTGTATTGCACACCAAATGTGGGGGAACTTTACTGCACATCTAATGTGGGCGAACTGTACTGCACCTAATGTGAGGGAACTATACTACACCTAATGTGGGGGAACTGTAGTGCACACCTAACGTGGGGGAACTGTACTGCACACCTAATGTGCGGGGACTTGTACTGCCAACCTTATGTGCGGGGACTTATACTGCACGTAATCTGGGGGAACTACAACCTAATGTGGGGGAACTATACTGCACCTAATGTGGGGGAACTGTCCGGGGGGGGGGCATCATAATTAAGTACTCCGTCTTCCAGACAGCCTTAATGTGGCCCTGGGGTGGGGGGAACAGCATTGTATTAAGTGGAGGGGACAGGGGTGGGATACAGCAGTGTATTTGAGGGAGCCGGGGGGGGGGGGATCAGCATTGTATAAGGGGGAGGGGTGGATCAGCATTGTAATAGGGGAGATGGGAGGGGGGATCAGCAGTGTATTAGGGGGGGTGGGAGGGGGGATCAGCAGTGTATTAGGGGGGATGGCAGCAGTGTTTTGGGGGGATAGAAGGGGAGGGGGGTCAGCATTGTATTAGGGGGAGGGGGGATCAGCATTGTATTAGGGGGAGAGGGGCTCAGCATTGTATTAGCGGGAGGGTGGATAAGCATTGCATTAGGGGGGATGGGAGGGGGATCAGCAGTGTATTAGGGGGATGGGAGGGGGATCAGCAGTGTATTAGGGGGGATGGGAGAGGAAGGGGGTCAGCATTAGGAGGAGGGGAGGGGAACAGCAGTGTATTAGGGGGGATGGGAGAGGAGGGGAATAGCAGTGTATTAGGGGGAGGGGATCAGCAGTTGGGGGTGTAGAGGAGTGTACATGGGTAACATAGGGGCAGGGCCGGACAGGCCTACCGGGATACCTGGAAATTTCCCGATGGGCCGCTTTGAGATGTGGCTGCATTTCTTTGTCCTCCAGCGGCCGCCAGGGCCGGATCATCATTGGCGCTTATGGAGCGTCTGCTCCGGCCCCCGTGCCCGCAGGGGGCACCAGTCACATTAGGGACATCCCTGTGTCCTGAAAAATCTTTTCGGGACACAAGGATGCCCCGGTTACCTCTCTGCGGCCCCACATTAACTTTAAAAACGCAGGGGCCTCCGGGAGGTAGCGCACGCAGGGACGTCACTGATGTCCCGTGCGTGCGCCCATAGTAACAGAGCGGAGCAGTGAGGAGGACGAACGTGCATGGTAAGTGACCAGCGGCACGTCATCTTCAGTGTTCCGACCACCCCACCTCCGGTCCCGGGACCTACTGCTCTGGCCCATAGGCCATAGCAGTAGATTGTGACCCCGGAGTGGTGGTCGGTATAGTGAAGTGGGGCAGTAAACAGGCATAAAGCCTCCAGCCATACACTGTATATGGCTGAAGGCTGAATGTCTGTGGGGGAACTGTACTGCACCTAATGTGGGGGACTATACTGCTCCTAATGTGGGGGACTATACTGCACCTAATGTGGGGAACTATACTGCACCTATGTGGGGAACTATACTGCACCTAATGTGGGGAACTATACTGCACCTAATGTGGGGAACTATACTGCCAACCTAATGTGGGGAACTATACTGCACCTAATGTGGGGAACTATACTGTCAACCTAATGTGGGGGAACTGTACTGTACCTAATGTGGGGGAACTGTACTGCACCTAATGTGGGGGAACTGTACTGCACCTAATGTGGGGGAACTATACTGCCAACCTTATGTGGGGAACTATACTGCACCTAATGTGGGGAACTATACTGTCAACCTAATGTGGGGGAACTGTACTGTACCTAATGTGGGGGAACTGTACTGCACCTAATGTGGGGGAACTGTACTGCACCTAATGTGGGGGAACTATACTGCACCTAATGTGGGGGAACTGTACTAAGCACCTAATGTGGGGGAACTGTATTGCACACCAAATGTGGGGGAACTGTACTAAGCACCTAATGTGGGGGAACTGTATTGCACACCAAATGTGGGGGAACTTTACTGCACATCTAATGTGGGGGAACTGTACTGCACCTAATGTAGGGGAACTATACTACACCTAATGTGGGGGAACTGTACTGCACACCTAATGTGGGGGAACTGTATTGCACACCAAATGTAGGGGAACTGTACTAAGCACCTAATGTGGGGGAACTGTATTGCACACCAAATGTGGGGGAACTTTACTGCACCTAATGTAGGGGAACTATACTACACCTAATGTGGGGGAACTGTACTGCACACCTAATGTGGGGGAACTGTAGTGCACACCTAATGTGAGGGAACTGTACTGCACACCTAATGTGCGGGGACTTGTACTGCCAACCTAATGTGCGGGGACTTATACTGCACCTAATCTGGGGGAACTACAACCTAATGTGGGGGAAGCCTTAATCTAGCCCTGGGGGGAACAGGATTGTATTAAGTGGAGGGGGACAGGGGTGGGATACAGCAGTGTATTGGGGGAGGGGGCAGGGGGGATTAGCATTGTATTAGGGGAAGGGGTGGATCAGCATTGTATTTGGGGAGATGGGAGGGGGGATCAGCAGTATATTAGGGTGGATGGGAGGGGGGATCAGCAGTATATTAGGGGGATGGCAGCAGTGTTTTGGGGGGATGGAAGGGGAGGGCGGTCAGCATTGTATTAGGAGGAGGGGGTGATCAGTATTGTATTAGGGGGATGGGTAAAAAGCATTGTATTAAGGGAATGGGGGAATCAGCATTGTATTAGGGGGAGGGGGGATCAGCATGGGTGTAGAAGAGTGTAAATGGGTGACGGGTGGGCACAGGGGGTGACAGAGGGGTGGACAGGGGTGACAAAGGGACAGAACAGATGGACATAGGTGACAAGGATGTGGCCAGTGGGGTAAAGAATGGGGGGAGGGGGAACATGGGTGACAGCGGGGTGGCCAAGGTGGACATGGATGACAGGAGGGTGTACATGGGAGACAAGGGGGTTAGAGGGGTGGACAGGGGTGACAAGGGGGTAAAAGAGGGTGGACAGGAGTGACAAAGGGACAGAGGGGACAATAGGGAATGGACATGGGTGACAGAGAGGTAGACGTGGGCATGGGTGACAGAGAGGTAGACGTGGGGGGGGGGGGTTGGGGGTTGTCAGAGGGGTGGACGGATATGGTGAACATAGATAACAGGTGTTGGAAAGGGTTGGCCAAGGTAGACAGGGATGACAAGAGGGTGGACTCGGGAGAAAGGGGGGTGGACATGGGGGGGGGCGGGGGTTAACAGGGGTGAGGGGTGGACATGGATGACAAGGGGAATAAAAGAGCAGGGCAGAGGGGTAAAACAATTAATAAAATAATTCAACCGCCCCTTTCAAAATTAAAGGGCATACATTCCTATTACATGATTGACTGTTTTATATATTATAAAAAAATGTGATAAAATATTTTATAAAAAATATTTAAAATGTACAAAATATTTTAAGTTAGAAAAAATCATTTAGATCCCTATGTATTCCTTTATTTATTTATTTTTTGTTCCCTTTTCTTATGCGGTTTCATAATCCCTGAGATAAGTAGTTCTGGCCCTAGAGTGTTATATATATTAGCGTCTGTAGCATGTATAAGGAGCATGTTATCATACTGGTGTCTTTTTACAGATGACTGATGCCCGGTGAGAAGGTGAACCCTCGTCAGCTGCACGAAAGGAACCACGAGACAGGTAATTAATATTTATATTAATTACTGATAACAATCAGGCTAGATGTAAAATCTAGACCTGTAGAGATGTCATAGTCTCTCCCTTATACATGAAGATATATGTGTTGTTAATAAGTATATCATCTATGAACAGCTTCTTATATAACACAACCTTGTCTCAGGTACAGAGATTAGGAACATTTATGATCCTTAGTCCCTGTTTTTTATTTGTAGGAATCCCCTTTATCAATATAGTTTTTTTTTTTTATCAGAAAGATTTATTAAGGTTTTTGTTTAGTTTTTGACAAAACATAAAAAACACACATGAACAAATCAAAACAACCCCCCATCCCTTCCCCCCCACCCCCAGGAATGACACCTCCCTCCAGGTTCTTATGGCAAATATAAACTAGAGCACCATGTTATAACCCGTGTAGCAGTCACCAAAAAAGAAAAGAAAAGCCTTGGAAGACACATTAGGAGTAGGAGAATATTATACTGGGCTATAAGGGAAGGAAAATAAGAAAAAAAAACATGAAACAAAAGAATCACCACACATTTAGGCCGACACAGAGCAAAGACACATCAATATATGTAAACCAATAAAGGGAGGACACAAAGACCACATCACCCAAGAAAAGAAGCATATCATCAGCATATAGAGCTATGCGTTTATCTTACCAAATTACCCAGGGCCTCCTCCAACTCTCTCAAAGTATGTTCAGGAAGTCTCTCTGGGTCTGCGACAGGGCTGCCACTGGGATAGAGGAAACAAATTGATACACAGTAACATCATCATAAAACTATTTGGAGGAATACGTCTCCTCATAAGAGGAGACTAACACATCAAGAATTTTAGCATCTTCCTGCACCAGAGACCCAGCACCATTGCAGAGACAAAGAATGGCCATGGACTCCTGCTGCACCCGAATCATACGTGCCAGTAAACGGCCAGTGCTTTCCCCACTTTCAAAATATTGCTGCTGCTGAAAAAACCTTTATTATCCGCCATGTGCAGTAGATGTACATACAGTAGAGTGCTCAAAGACTGCCAGCGAACCTGAACAGCACCAGACAGGCTCCCAAGGAACTCCCTCTCAGCAAAAAGCACCTGCCATTGCAACAACTCCTGTATTCCTTGATTCTTCAATTTACATGTGGTAATGTCTCTAATAAACACACCCGGGACAAAAGCCTTCAGAGAATCCCACACTACCCCCAACAAAGCTGAGCCACAATTAATTTCCAGGAAAGATTCAATATCCGCTACCAGGGTGTGACCTATTGTAGGTACCTGAAGCCAGATTGGAATAAAATGCCACAAGGACCCCCTAACTCTAGGACTAGAACTTAAGTTAAGGTGTACATGAATAGGAGAATGATCCGATAAATGACAGGGGAGATATTCCACCAACGCCACCCATGGGAAGATCAGCTCATTACCCAGCACTAAATCAATACGTGACAGAGTACCATGGGAACTAGAGTCGCAGGAATACTGCCTACCTGCAGGATTGCACCAACTCCATAAGTCAACCCACCCAGCTTCCTCTACAAACCTAGTCAGACCGGTAACAGAAGACTCTATAGGGGCCCCTCTACCCCCAAATTAATCTATGGACGGATTCAAAAGATCATTTGAATCTCCTACCAGAAGAAGGGGCACATCTGGCAGGGAAGAGACAAAGGACACCACCCTCCTTACTACATCACTAGAATATGGGGTAGGGATATATATTGCAGCCAATATAAAAGGCACATGGTAAAATTCGCCATAAAGGCACACAAAGCGACCATCAGGGTCAATCAAACTAGAAAAACACTTAATAATAAAGTGTGCAATAAAACTGTATTGCACACCTAATGTGGGGAACTGTACTACACACCTAATGTGCGGGGACTTGTACTGCCAACCTAATGTGCGGTGACTTATACTGCACCTAATCTGGGGGAACTACAACCTAATGTGGGGGAACTATGCTGCACCTAATGTGGGGGAACTGTCGGGGGGGCCATCATAATGAAGTTCTCCGTCTTCCAGACAGCCTTAATGTGGCCCTGGGGTGGGGGGGGGAACAGCATTGTATTAAGTGGAGGGGGACAGGGGTGGGATACAGCAGTGGATTTGGGGGGGGCTGGGGGTGGATCAGCATTGTAATAGGGGAGATGGGAGGGGGGATCAGCAGTGTATTAAGGGGGATGGGAGGGGGGGATCAGCAGTGTATTAGGGGGGGGTGGCAGCAGTGTTTTGGGGGGATAGAAGGGGAGGGGGGTCAGCATTGTATTAGGGGGAGGGGGATTAGCATTGTATTAGGGGGAGAGGGGCTCAGCATTGTATTAGGGGGAGAGGGGCTCAGCATTGTATTAGGGGGAGGGTGGATCAGCATTGCATTAGGGGGTATGGGAGGGGGATCAGCAGTGTATTAGAGGGATGGGAGGGGGATCAGCAGTGTATTAGGGGGGATGGGAGAGGAAGGGGGTCAGCATTAGGGGGAGGGGAGAGGAACAGCAGTGTATTGGGGATGGGAGAGGAGGGGAATAGCAGTGTATTAGGGGGAGGGGATCAGCAGTATATTAGGGATAGGGGGGTCTGCAGTGTATTTGATTAGGGAGTTAGCATTGTATTAAAACTCAGGAGTGTAGACGAGTGTAGGATCAGGGGTATAGAGGAGTGTACATGGATGATAAAGGGGTGTATGTGGGTGACAGAGGGGTGTTGGGGGTGTAGAGGAGTGTACATGGGTAACATAGGGGCAGGGCCGGACAGGCCTAACGGGATACCGGGAAATTTCCCGATGGGCCGCTTTGAGATGTGGCTGCATTTTTTTGCCCTCCAGCGGCCACCAGGGCCGGATCATCATTGGCGCTTATGGAGCGTCTGCTCTGGCCCCCGTGCCCGCAGAGGGCACCAGTCACATTAGGGACATCCCTGTGTCCTGAAAAATCTTTTCGGGACACAAGGATGCCCCGGTTACCTCTCTGCAGCCCCGCATTAACTTTAAAAACGCAGGGGCCTCGGGGAGGTAGCGCACGCAGGGACGTCACTGATGTCCCGTGCGTGCGCCCATAGTAACAGAGCGGAGCAGTGAGGAGGATGAACGTGCATGGTAAGTGACCAGCGGCACGTCATCTTCAGTGTTCCGACCACCCCACCTCCGGTCCCGGGACCTACTGCTATGGCCCTTAGGCCATAGCAGTAGATTGTGACGCCGGAGTGGTTGTCGGAATACTGAAGTGGGGCAGTAAACAGGCATTCAGCCTCCAGCCATACACTGTATATGGCTGAAGGCTGAATGTCTGTGGGGGAACTGTACTGCACCTAATGTGGGGGGACTATACTTCCTAAATGTGGGGGACTATACTGCACCTAATGTGGGGGAACTATACTGCACCTAATGTGGGGAACTATACTGCACCTAATGTGGGGAACTATACTGCCAACCTAATGTGGGGAACTATACTGCACCTAATGTGGGGAACTATACTGTCAACCTAATGTGGGGGAACTGTACTGTACCTAATGTGGGGGAACTGTACTGCACCTAATGTGGAGGAACTGTACTGCACCTAATGTGGGGGAACTAAACTGCACCTAATGTGGGGGAACTGTTACTATGCACCTAATGTGGGGGGAACTGTACTGCACACCAAACGTGGGGAACGGTACTAAGCACCTAATGTGGGGAACTGTATTGCACACCAAATGTGGGGGAACTTTACTGCACATCTAATGTGGGCGAACTGTACTGCACCTAATGTGAGGGAACTATACTACACCTAATGTGGGGGAACTGTAGTGCACACCTAACGTGGGGGAACTGTACTGCACACCTAATGTGCGGGGACTTGTACTGCCAACCTTATGTGCGGGGACTTATACTGCACGTAATCTGGGGGAACTACAACCTAATGTGGGGGAACTATACTGCACCTAATGTGGGGGAACTGTCCGGGGGGGGGCATCATAATTAAGTACTCCGTCTTCCAGACAGCCTTAATGTGGGCCCTGGGGTGGGGGGAACAGCATTGTATTAAGTGGAGGGGACAGGGGTGGGATACAGCAGTGTATTTGAGGGAGCCGGGGGGGGGATCAGCATTGTATAAGGGGGAGGGGTGGATCAGCATTGTAATAGGGGAGATGGGAGGGGGGATCAGCAGTGTATTAGGGGGGGGTGGGAGGGGGGATCAGCAGTGTATTAGGGGGGGATGGCAGCAGTGTTTTTGGGGGGATAGAAGGGGAGGGGGGTCAGCATTGTATTAGGGGGAGGGGGGATCAGCATTGTATTAGGGGGAGAGGGGCTCAGCATTGTATTAGCGGGAGGGTGGATAAGCATTGCATTAGGGGGGGATGGGAGGGGGATCAGCAGTGTATTAGGGGGATGGGAGGGGGATCAGCAGTGTATTAGGGGGGATGGGAGAGGAAGGGGGTCAGCATTAGGAGGAGGGGAGGGGAACAGCAGTGTATTAGGGGGGATGGGAGAGGAGGGGAATAGCAGTGTATTAGGGGGAGGGGATCAGCAGTTGGGGGTGTAGAGGAGTGTACATGGGTAACATAGGGGCAGGGCCGGACAGGCCTACCGGGATACCTGGAAATTTCCCGATGGGCCGCTTTGAGATGTGGCTGCATTTTTTTGTCCTCCAGCGGCCGCCAGGGCCGGATCATCATTGGCGCTTATGGAGCGTCTGCTCCGGCCCCCGTGCCCGCAGGGGGCACCAGTCACATTAGGGACATCCCTGTGTCCTGAAAAATCTTTTCGGGACACAAGGATGCCCCGGTTACCTCTCTGCGGCCCCACATTAACTTTAAAAACGCAGGGGCCTCCGGGAGGTAGCGCACGCAGGGACGTCACTGATGTCCCGTGCGTGCGCCCATAGTAACAGAGCGGAGCAGTGAGGAGGACGAACGTGCATGGTAAGTGACCAGCGGCACGTCATCTTCAGTGTTCCGACCACCCCACCTCCGGTCCCGGGACCTACTGCTCTGGCCCATAGGCCATAGCAGTAGATTGTGACCCCGGAGTGGTGGTCGGTATAGTGAAGTGGGGCAGTAAACAGGCATAAAGCCTCCAGCCATACACTGTATATGGCTGAAGGCTGAATGTCTGTGGGGGAACTGTACTGCACCTAATGTGGGGGACTATACTGCTCCTAATGTGGGGGACTATACTGCACCTAATGTGGGGAACTATACTGCACCTATGTGGGGAACTATACTGCACCTAATGTGGGGAACTATACTGCACCTAATGTGGGGGAACTATACTGCCAACCTAATGTGGGGAACTATACTGCACCTAATGTGGGGAACTATACTGTCAACCTAATGTGGGGGAACTGTACTGTACCTAATGTGGGGGAACTGTACTGCACCTAATGTGGGGGAACTGTACTGCACCTAATGTGGGGGAACTATACTGCCAACCTTATGTGGGGAACTATACTGCACCTAATGTGGGGAACTATACTGTCAACCTAATGTGGGGGAACTGTACTGTACCTAATGTGGGGGAACTGTACTGCACCTAATGTGGGGGAACTGTACTGCACCTAATGTGGGGGAACTATACTGCACCTAATGTGGGGGAACTGTACTAAGCACCTAATGTGGGGGAACTGTATTGCACACCAAATGTGGGGGAACTGTACTAAGCACCTAATGTGGGGGAACTGTATTGCACACCAAATGTGGGGGAACTTTACTGCACATCTAATGTGGGGGAACTGTACTGCACCTAATGTAGGGGAACTATACTACACCTAATGTGGGGGAACTGTACTGCACACCTAATGTGGGGGAACTGTATTGCACACCAAATGTAGGGGAACTGTACTAAGCACCTAATGTGGGGGAACTGTATTGCACACCAAATGTGGGGGAACTTTACTGCACCTAATGTAGGGGAACTATACTACACCTAATGTGGGGGAACTGTACTGCACACCTAATGTGGGGGAACTGTAGTGCACACCTAATGTGAGGGAACTGTACTGCACACCTAATGTGCGGGGACTTGTACTGCCAACCTAATGTGCGGGGACTTATACTGCACCTAATCTGGGGGAACTACAACCTAATGTGGGGAAGCCTTAATCTAGCCCTGGGGGGAACAGGATTGTATTAAGTGGAGGGGGACAGGGGTGGGATACAGCAGTGTATTGGGGGAGGGGGCAGGGGGGATTAGCATTGTATTAGGGGGAGGGGTGGATCAGCATTGTATTTGGGGAGATGGGAGGGGGGATCAGCAGTATATTAGGGTGGATGGGAGGGGGGATCAGCAGTATATTAGGGGGGATGGCAGCAGTGTTTTGGGGGGATGGAAGGGGAGGGCGGTCAGCATTGTATTAGGAGGAGGGGGTGATCAGTATTGTATTAGGGGGATGGGTAAAAAGCATTGTATTAAGGGAATGGGGGAATCAGCATTGTATTAGGGGGAGGGGGGATCAGCATGGGTGTAGAAGAGTGTAAATGGGTGACGGGTGGGCACAGGGGGTGACAGAGGGGTGGACAGGGGTGACAAAGGGACAGAACAGATGGACATAGGTGACAAGGATGTGGCCAGTGGGGTAAAGAATGGGGGGAGGGGGAACATGGGTGACAGCGGGGTGGCCAAGGTGGACATGGATGACAGGAGGGTGTACATGGGAGACAAGGGGGTTAGAGGGGTGGACAGGGGTGACAAGGGGGTAAAAGAGGGTGGACAGGAGTGACAAAGGGACAGAGGGGACAATAGGGAATGGACATGGGTGACAGAGAGGTAGACGTGGGCATGGGTGACAGAGAGGTAGACGTGGGGGGGGGGGTTGGGGGTTGTCAGAGGGGTGGACGGATATGGTGAACATAGATAACAGGTGTTGGAAAGGGTTGGCCAAGGTAGACAGGGATGACAAGAGGGTGGACTCGGGAGAAAGGGGGGGTGGACATGGGGGGGGGCGGGGGGTTAACAGGGGTGAGGGGTGGACATGGATGACAAGGGGAATAAAAGAGCAGGGCAGAGGGGTAAAACAATTAATAAAATAATTCAACCGCCCCTTTCAAAATTAAAGGGCATACATTCCTATTACATGATTGACTGTTTTATATATTATAAAAAAATGTGATAAAATATTTTATAAAAAATATTTAAAATGTACAAAATATTTTAAGTTAGAAAAAATCATTTAGATCCCTATGTATTCCTTTATTTATTTATTTTTTGTTCCCTTTTCTTATGCGGTTTCATAATCCCTGAGATAAGTAGTTCTGGCCCTAGAGTGTTATATATATTAGCGTCTGTAGCATGTATAAGGAGCATGTTATCATACTGGTGTCTTTTTACAGATGACTGATGCCCGGTGAGAAGGTGAACCCTCGTCAGCTGCACGAAAGGAACCACGAGACAGGTAATTAATATTTATATTAATTACTGATAACAATCAGGCTAGATGTAAAATCTAGACCTGTAGAGATGTCATAGTCTCTCCCTTATACATGAAGATATATGTGTTGTTAATAAGTATATCATCTATGAACAGCTTCTTATATAACACAACCTTGTCTCAGGTACAGAGATTAGGAACATTTATGATCCTTAGTCCCTGTTTTTTATTTGTAGGAATCCCCTTTATCAATATAGTTTTTTTTTTTTATCAGAAAGATTTATTAAGGTTTTTGTTTAGTTTTTGACAAAACATAAAAAACACACATGAACAAATCAAAACAACCCCCCATCCCTTCCCCCCACCCCCAGGAATGACACC